>NW_005179189.1:86634-109339 GCF_000350225.1 Chondrus crispus
GACAGACCTCTCATGAGTATTCACCGTTCGACTGATTGTGAGGCGGAAATGGTCGCGTATAATTGGTTATACGCGACCATTTCCGCCAACAAAAACGAGAGCATGGTTTAAATATTGAGGTCGTGACCCGTCCTGGTGGCCTCAGTCATCTTGCATACGGACCAATGGGACGTAGAAAACCCGTTTGGATTCTCTATGTCAGAAGCGGTCTCGAAGGGCAGCTATCTAATCTTTTGGCTATGGAAAGAAGAAGGTATTTGTAGTAGAACACGAAACGAGGTCACATGCCAAGACAAAGGTCGTTCGTGGGGGCGTGTACCAGGTAGCTACGGGGAAGTGGTAGAGGCTTTCGGGGGACTGTAAAACCTGGGTGTGCTCGCGAACTTCCGAAACTGGAAGCGAACGACGCGGTGCTCTCGACCTAGCGGGGCTAACACACGGCCAGCGAACCGTGCGCGCGAGAGGGGAGACAACATGCGACGTGGACACGAGAGTCCCAGGGCGCGAGCGAGGAGAACGAGAGAACGTGAACGAGAAAGGGTTAGTCGAATGTACGGCCAAAAACTAGATTGTGCGGTCTGACAGTCCCAGGGTTTGCCATTGGAGGTTTTGGGTCGACGATGCTGAGCTTGTTGAAGAAGTTTTGCGTGCGTTGGGGTTTGAGGGGTTTGGAGAAGTAGCCGGCTAGGTTGTCCTCAGATGGTATGTGTTGGATCTGGACGGTTATTCTTTGGATGTTGTTTTGTATGAGGTGGTAATGATGTCGATGAATTTTCGGCGTTTGGTGGGAGCCGAGTTTTGTGCAACAAGGATTTTTGCTTTGTTGCCGAAGAAGAGAAGTGTAGGTTCCGTTTCGGGCGTTTGAGCGTCGGAGAGGAGGCGGCGGAGCCAATGTGCTTGTTCGGTTTCCGCTGTGGCTGCTAAGTATTCGGCTTCGCATGTGGAGTCTGCTAGGACGGACTGGCGGGCCGATGTCCAACTGATGGGTACAGCTTGGAACATATGCACAAAGCCGAATCTGGATCTTCGTGCGTGATCGTTTGCAAAGTCCGAATCACTGTATGCGCAGAGGTTGGGACAGGCGTTTCCGGTGGTTGCTTTGAATAGGATACCGTGGTTTTCTGTGCCTCTGAGGTAGTGTAAGAGCCAGTGGAGGTGATTTTTGTGTGGGCGTGCCGGTTTGTGCATGACTGAGGTAAGCATATTGACAGCTGGATGTATGTCGGGTCTGGTGCTGTCAGCTAGGTATCCGAGATCGCCGATGGTTTGTCGAAAGAGAAATAATTGGCGTTGGTCTAGAAGTGGATCCTCTTGTGCCGAAGTGAATGCGGGTTCGGGGAGAGCGGTGTGGGTTTCGGTTTGAGGAGAGCATGCACGTTTTAGTGAGTATGGTTCTGGCTACTGTTGGTTGGTATATGTGTGTGGGGCCATCGTTAAGGCGCTGTGTATGCCATTTGAGGTATTTGGCTGGGAACCCAAGACGTTTGATTTTGTATTTTTCTGTTAGCGTACCGTGGAGTTCGTCTTGCAGCACTTGGGAGAATGCAACAGAAAGGAAATTGTCCATGTTGATGGCGACGAGAAAGAGGCCTCGTTTGGATCTTTTGTTGAAGAGGTAGGGGTCGGCCTGAGTCGGTTTGGATCCGTGGGAGGTGAGGTGTTTCAAAAGGGCACTGTGATAAGTGCGTGCTGCCTGTGGTGTGCCATATATATTGTACGTTGGGAGTCCCGCTTTGCATGGATGTTTGAAGGTCCCGTCGATTCTGGAGTGTTGTTTGATGTCAACCAGTTTGGTTTTAGGAAAGTTTTCGTGGCGATAGGCCGAGCTAATGTGCGTTTGTTCCAGTGACCATTGTAGCGAGGCTGCAATGGCGAGAAGTAGCCGTACTGTGGTCTTGTGTGCCATATAGGTGGTCACTTGTTTTGGATCGTAGTTTCTCCCTGGGGTCATGCAGACGCCTCTGGCTGCGCATCGCGCTTCGTGTGTACCGTGCATTGTCGGTGCGGTATATCCCGCGGAGACGGTTGCGCTGTTTCAGCAGAGCAAAGAATTGAGGCATGAAGATGCCTGCATCGCGCCTTGATTTGAGGAAATATAGCATGACGTATCTGGAGGCGGCGTCGATGTACTTGAGGAAGTGGAAGTTGCCGTGGTTGGATCGGGGGTTGATCGGGCCGCATGTATTGGAGCTGAGATATTCGCCTGTATCGTAGTGGTGTTGAGTGTGTGAATGGCGTGCCGGTCGTTGTTTCGCATATGCCAAAGCTGAGCATGACAGTCGGGTGTTTGATGATACGAGCGCTGATGGAAGGCCGTGTATCGTTCTGGTTTTGGCGATATTTTGGATGGTGCGAAGGGGGGCATGGTTGAGCTTTAGATGGCAATGTTGTATTATTTGGTTGGTGGCCTTGCAGGGATCGGGGGTATGTGCGGTGCAGGCGTCGACCGTAGGGGAGTTGGTGTATTAGATCTCGTTTTTGGGGTGGCAGGGGGCGGGCCCTTGATTGCAATGAGGTGTGGGGTGGTGGAGTTGGGCAGGTTGTGTCCTGACTGTGGTGAAGGTGTGTTATGCGTGAGTGGCGGTTGTACCACTGTGGGGCTTGGGTTATATTCCCACTGACATGTGAGCCTCCTACCTTGCCGTGCATATTACAGGGTCGAGGTAATGTTTATTGTCTGTGTAAGTCCAAACAGTTGAGCTTGTGCACGAAGTCTTTTGTGTCTCTTGGATCTAGAGAGATGAGCAGGCGGCCGATGCTGGCAGTGGCTGGGTTGAATTTCAGTCCGTCGATGAGGAACTCGACGTTTGTTTTGGGGTCTGAGATCTCCAGGAACCGAGCTGCTATCATCCTCGTCCGGGTCTGTTCGTGAGCTTCGGTGTACTGTGCGAACGTCATATCTGGGATATAGTGTGTCTACTCTGCGAGTTGCTTCAGATACTTGTCATCTGAAGCAGTGGTGGTATCCATGTGAGAGGTGGCAGCCTGGATCAGATCGTAGGGAGTGGGATAGCTGGTTATAGTCAGGAGGAAGTTGGCTATTTGGGGGTATGGACGTGATTAGTTTTCCGGGTAGGTGGATATTGGGTTTGTGGAACGTTTCTAGTTCAGTCATGTCCTGTGGGGGAATGGGGTTGCTTATGATGTGTTCTATATCGTTGATAGCGTGTGACGCTCTGGTTGCGCCAACTAAATGTCCATAGTTGGTGGGATCGAAGCGTGGTATGTCCAGACGTTCGTCCATGGTGCTGAGGTTGTTGTGTGTGTTGATGCGTTGTGGTGTGGTTGTTTTGCTTGGCTTGTTGTTTGTTGTGCGTTTGTCGTGTTGTTTGTCAAAGTTGTGTGATCTGTTTGTCGTGCGTATTTGAGGGGATGAGTGGGGTTAAGCCTTGGGTTAGTCCGCGCTGGGAGAGATGGGTTTGTTATTGTCGTGATGGGGTGTGTTGTTGATGTCGGGTGAGGGTGTTGATTTATGGAAGGTATCGAAAGTGCCCATAAACTGTGTGAATCAAAGACCGATGACTCCTCGTTTACTCGTCGTCGCTCGTAGGTTAAGTCTGTTCTCTGAGGGACAGACTGTCCTGTGTGGTCTGACAACAGTGATAACGTTTTGAGGTCAAAAAGGCGTCTGTTTTAGGCATTCTAAATATGGCTGGGAACGACGTGCAGAGCTAACGAAACTTCACCCTTCTGCAACGCAGAAGTGAACTGCGGCGGCGGGAGTATGTCCTTCCTCAGGGATCCGGGAAAACTCCATATTTGGCAATACAAGTTCCAAACAAACGATACTCTACCGCAACGTATTTCTAAAAATGTTGAGCTCTTTTATACTTCAGTAAACTCCTCAGTATCAGCCACTACACCGTACTCATCCACTGTCGCAGCTTTTAGGTCGACGTACAGCATTTTGGTCCCACCTCCCTCCTTGAAAGATAGGTTGCTTTTCGAAACTACCTGCGTGATTACCTCGAACGGTGAAGATATCCTCGTAATAGACTCCACAGCATCAGAACTCCTCTTCCGGAGTTCGCTTAAAGCTGACTCGAATCTTATAACTGAGGGATGGTAGGGCATAAACCCACTGCTCAGATTAGATAGTTTCCAACGTTGCATAATTAAAACATCTACAAGAGACTTCGGCCATCGTACAGCAAGTTGTAAAAATGCAATCCATCTACCACTGTAATAGTAAAATCACCAGAGCCGACTCCAGATAGCAAGATAATCGCCACGCACAGACGCTTAGTCAATGTAGATCGTTCAATCCACCTAGAGATCATGAACAATGGCTTAAATGCTATTTCTCCCGCAGTCAGCTCCGCGCCAGAGCCAGTATCCACTTCTTCCTCTTCACCCTCCTCATCGTCATCCACAAATACGGCCGACGCCCGTCGTTTACAGGCAGAACCAGGCCCCTCTGTGGCACTACAACGTCGGTCAAGGGCCACACTGTCGCGAGATTCATCTACCTTAACGCCTTTACAATGCAGAAAAATTAGTTTGACAAATGAAAGTTAAACATATCAATCATAAATCACATGTAAACATAGTGTTTACGCCACTAAGTTTCAGATTTGATTTTGACGGATTTCATGAATGCATGTACACGTTTAGGAAACGTTTCTGAATTCGGGCAATAGAGTTTGAAAACAATGCCGAAATGCCGGGTGTTTGTGAAGTGACTTCAGAAATGAATTGCGCCAAATCTGGGAATGCTGCGAGCTGTTGTTTGAACAAAACATGTTCAGCAGCCAAGGAATCGACAGGCACATCACCGTCATGGCCGAACTGATACCAAAATCTCCAACAGAGCCCGGATCTGGCTCCCGCTCCCCCACCAATACAAAACACACTGCTAAGCCCGGTCGCAAGTCTAAGTTTACAGCTGCTCAAGATTTTATCATTGCCCAGGAGATTGCTGCTGCAGAAGCACACGTTGCTCCTCATGAATAAACTCTTTTGCGGTTCGAAAAGGCATCAAAAATGGCCAACAACAATCCTATTTTCGGACACAAGGTGACAGGAAAGAACTTACAAGATAGATTCAAAAAACTTTTAGAAGATGACGCTCTTCGCGATAGAAGGGATCGAAATATGTCTGGAGCGGGAGGGGAGTTGGGAGAGCTAGATCAGTTGTTAGGGGATCTGTTGGAATCGAAGAGGGACCGAGAGGCGAAGAAGAATGGGGATGCTAAAGATAAAGCGGATCAAGAGCTGAGGAAGTTGGCGGCGGGCAAAGAGCTGATCCTTCAAACCTTGAAAGGCAAAGCACGTAGACGTAGGGAGGGGACTAGCGATGAAGATACGGCACCTAAGAAGCCCCACATTGATATAACTGATGGCATGCACGAGCTGGGATCGGCACTGAAATAGTCCGAGCGTGCGCAGTTTGAACTTGAAAAGGAAAAGTTAAATCGCCATGTGGAAGAGAAGCGCGAAGAGCGCGCGGAGGGCGCGGTAGAGAGGCAACTGCGCAGAGAGGAAATGCAGCCGTATCGTCAAATGATGGAGAAAATGATGAGCGACAACAGAAAGCAGATGCAAGCGGTGTTAGGTCTCGTGGGATCGCTGCTGCAGCAATCAAAGGACAACAAATAAAGTGTATCTGCGGCAGTAAAAGTATGGTCGTTCGAAACATTTTTCAGTAAAGGAGACCCCAGTTGCCTTTAATATCTCGAAACCTTCCCGCTCCTTCGGCCCTCGCTTCGCTCGGGAGGCGAAGTAATGACGAGCGAAACCATCTCTCGTTGGGAGCCGTACGAACAACTTTTTATTGGCTATCGTTTCGATGGTTGATGTACTGTTCAAGTGAAGGGGGAGTGCAGCCAAAGTATTGAGATATTGTGTTCGGATAGCAGCAGTTCCGAACGTTTGTTAGAATAACCGCTGCTATGTACATTGCTACCACCGCAGACTCCCTTACCCTCATCTTACGTTTAAAGTCTACCAGCGTCCAGTACCTTTTTACCTCGCGAAAAAACCACTCCACCGTGACTCTTCTCTTTGCCATTGTGGTGTTGAACGCCGATTGTGCCTCGCATTGATTAGATCCGCTAAAAGGAACAAAAAGGAAGCACCTTGCACTGTATCCAGAATCGCCAAAGGCGATGTACTGCTTTCCCTCGTAGTAGAATACTTCCTGCATGGTTTCATCCAAGCCACTTGATATATACAAAGTCCAATCGTGACGTCGGCCTTCCATAGGTCCAGCCAGGTGCATACATAGACCGCACGGAGTAGTGATAGCTTGGAACTTAATTGCATGTGTGCGCTTGTGCCCACCATAAGCAACCCGCAGAATAATATGATCACCACCAGGCCTCGCAATCTTCAGATTAGTACCATCGATGAACGCAACGACTCTGTCTAAGGCATTACTTTTAGAATAGACAGAGTCTGCTTACCTTTCATATCTTTCATTCCAAAAAGGAGCACATACATCGCCCATAACCAGATCAACCCTGTGCGAAACAAACAACATCAGCGCCTCCAAAAATAGTTCTGAAAGCGGCGACTTGTGCCGACCAAACAGTTCTTCTAGATCCCTCCAACGAGTCGCACTCGCTAAGCGCCGCAACACAAGGCATGTAGCAAGCAGCGGTGTAACAGTGTACCCGTTGCGCGTTGTCTTCGTACGATGTAACGGCCATGCCACAATGTCAACTACACGCATGATGTCTTCGCGCCTGAAACGGAATAGGGAAAGCAGAACATCATCAGACATAAACGGAAAACTGTCAAACGAAGTAAGGCTGATGCGCAAAGAACGTTTAACATGAAAGTTATATTCCTGATGCTTTCGTTGTAAGTTATTAGCTACGATGAGGAATAGCTGGTTAGAGGTGAACTCAGTAGCGGGATCTTCATGTAGTTTCTTGAAGATTATTGGAATCAGACCTTTCCAAACGAGCAAGCGAGCTACAACCACGTTGCGGGTGTGATCGGATTGTCTACCAAGACCCATGTTGTTGAGTGGCGATGGGTTGTGTGGTGCTGTTGCCTTTGGATTTGCTACTGTTGTAATACTCACAAACAGGTTGACGCAGAGTACTGCATAAATTAAAATGAGCAACACCAATTTTTGAACCTCAGAAAATGTGCACCACTGCATTACACCTCGTGATTTGTCACAAACAATTGTGAAATTGTGGCTGCGTAAACCTTAAAATGTCACACTCCCAGTTAGGCTTACCTCTCGTGATTGGTTTGCTTCCAAATTCTATACGCATGGCATTGTAGCAGGTACGAAAATTTCCCAACTTGTGCTTTTGGAATACCGCATCTGATTCCAAAACAGCTTTCGGTGACTCACCTCCGGTGACCTCCCCCTTCTCAAACTTCGAACGCAGCATTCGCACAGCCAGTGACTTCTTGGTCAATCGTCCAACAGAAACTATGATCCCTGAGCTCGTAAGAGAGGGTGCCGCGTGAGGAAAAATGCAGACTTAGGTTAGAATGCGGTGCTGTTTTGGTTGGTTGAAAACAATGAGGGTAAGGGAATGTTGAGGGAGAGAAGTCTCAAGTTTGTAAGTAGATGACGTTTACTTATAAAGGGTAAAACTATTGCCTCGCGTTGACAAATCCGACATGGCATCCCGGAGGAAACCCCGGCATCCCAACTCGCGGCAAAGCCGCTGCACCGGTAATGAAGTTGGCGAGAAGGCCAAATGTGCATGACAGGTCATGTGCCACGTCACAGAAGCGTATTTATCAAACAATGCAAAGAATTGGGGTGCCTTAATGTTTTATTGCAGTTGTAAATAGTACCGATTGGAGTGAGGAATTTAATATAACAGCTTTTTTTGGAGTGCCGATTATAGTCATGTAGAGTTCATTCGTTCCTACATTTTCGCAGAAATTTGCAGAGTACCCCAAGCGCATTATGAAAATGTTAAGTAACTCGAAGCCGCATTCTTCTTTTACTTAAAAATTGCACAAAACTAAGCAATACTATCGGGGAAAAACGATACCTTCGCCTCTTCAGTGTCCTTCCAGCGGTAACTGGAATTGTTTTTAATGCTTTTGCGTTAACTGTCGAGCACGGGCTTGCCCCAAGAATATAGTAAAGGAGCGGTGTAGCCTCAAAGTAGCAAGAGAAAAAACTTTCGCCAAGTAAAGATAAGCAAAAACGATAGTTTCAGATGTACTCTTTGCACGCTGCAGAGATGCCAAAATTAGTAATTTAGTTGTATATTTGGCACAGAACCCTTTAATATTTTTTGTACCTTTTGCGTTTTGACGCTTCATGCAATACAAACGAACTTCGTAATCCCATATAAATTTGGTCGGTGGTGAAGGCGGCAGCCTCTTCCACGACCGGTCTTGTCGGCAACCACGCCGTGTCCAGAAAGTATGCATATTTCCCGTCTCGTTTTGCGGGAACTGCTGGGGGATGATACGGAACAGTCCTGGATTGAGTGTCCGGACAGAGTGCTCCCGCTTTCGAGCACTATTCGGAATCACACCGAACGTATGTTCTCATACATGGCATCTATTAGGAAATCTTCGCCCGACCTCTTCCGGGCCCGTGCATCTTTCATGGGCTCTCCTATTTTTAAAAGTGTATGGGAGCGAGGAGCCCCATAGAACGATTGCCCAGGTCGACGTGAAAACATTCCGGAAATGGTCGTGATGCTTCATAATCTTAATTGCGGATCTAAAAATCGTACGTGATAATCTGCAACATATTAGTAATCCCGGAAGTGGACACTAACTTGAAGCATGCACTCATTTCTGGTATACTTTTAATGGTACATGACACTTGTGTCCGTCTGACAATGAAGATCAAATGGGAAAACCGCTTCGCTGGTAATTGTAGTAATGCCTGAAAAGTATCGGTCGATGGTACTGACTTCCGCATATACGAACCAAACCCATTCAGTCCGCAGTGGCTCTCGCATAAGTTCAGAGGCCCTGGATTGAGGTATGAGGTGGCTGTTTGTATTTTGACCCGATATATTGTTTGGACGCATGGCCCCTTTCCTTGTGGCTCGTACCCAGACCTTACCATTTATCGAATTGCGATGAAGTCTGCACTTACTGCTGGGGAGAAGGTGGTTGCAGATGAAGGTTATAAGGATCCCATCTGCTTTCTAGGAAGCGACGTTGAAGGAGAACACCGTAAGATCTTCGCTACTATTCGTGCAAGACACCAAACAGTGAACAGTCGTATCAAGTAGTTTTATGTACTAGGCCACCGTTTCCGGCACCGCATTGCGCTTCATTCTGTTTGTTTTCATTCCGTCGCAAACCTAACACAATTAATGATAGAGCAAGGAAGCCCGCTCTTTCAAATTGAGTATTCGGAATAGCCTGTTTCTCATCTAAGCCTTGGTTAAAAAAGTATACTACTGTACCGAGGTATAGATTTTTCATGCGTTGTAAAGGGTATGTTGAAGTTTTCAACAGTCCCATGCTGTATCAGTAGTATCTTATGTGAAATCATATTTTAAACAACATAGGGTGCATGGCTTTGCGTGTAACGATCTAAAGCTGTTTTGGTGGCTTTCTCGCGAGACATACGGGCAAGCTTTTGAACATCGCGACTAAATGTTTCAAATATTGGTTATTCCCGGAAACCTCTGTTGAGCAAGCACATGTCGAGAAAATTAACGTTAAAAAGTGGCCTCATATGAGGTCACTTGTCGTCTAGTGTCTATCCGACCGGCGCATGTCCTCATGTGAGGGCAGCTCTTTTTTCGCAAAAATATAAAAAGTAAATTGAACATTCAAAAAGCTACCTTGAACACTATTTCCTTAACGTGCTTGTTTTCGGCAATAGCATCTTGCAGAACATCAGTGTAGCAGCCTTGAATGCCCAAAAAGCTTAAGAACGTAATGCAGATTGAGTACCAAGTTGCCTTTTTGAACTGGCGTTTTTGGTTTCGAAGTTATTCTATTTACGATTTTAGGGTGGTTTGAAAAAGCTTCTTTTCCAGACATATCTAAAAACGACCACCGAGAACATGCGATTCTCACAAAGTTCTTTATGGTCCTAAGTCAGAAGTCAAGTACGGTGCCGGGGTATCCTTTTCTTTCTTGTCGAGGAAGCGCAAGTCAAGAATGAAATAGGTCGAATACTGTCCTCATATGAGGACAAATGTCCTCACATGAGGATAACATGAGGATAATGGTCCGATAGACACTACTGTCTATTCGACACAATTTTTTCCTCATATGAGGCTTCGTTTGCCTCATTTGAGGCAGTCGAAAATATATGTAGTTATTCCGTGTACTGGTCTCCTTAACAAAGACTGCATCCCATTCTTGCAGCTCTAAAGCACTGTGTGCTCGCTCCCTAAAGCCCCGACTCCTGGATAACTTTAAGGACTTAATCCCTGGGTCCAGCAGGTGTTTTTGGGGTACAGTAGTCCCAATCTTTACCGCATTGTAACTCTTTGTCGTAGAATCGTTTAGTAATAATGCTCTGCTACTGTGTGTTTGTTAAAGCAATGACGCCCAGTTTGACTGTGGCACAAGAAAGCGTCTCGGTTCTTGTCGTCCCTAGAGCCAGAGCAGACAAAATTTGATTTCTGCTGGCACACAGAGCACCGACCTTGATACACTGCGTTGCTAACCTTTCCAAAACATAACCGGCGCCTTTTTGTCGGTGATAGATGTTCTCTGACTCCACTGGAGGGTATGAAGCCTTCATTTCCAATGGGCTTGCAACTCTTAGAAAGCAGTAGTTCAAAACACATTGTCCACAAGTCCTTCAGCCAATTTTGCGTAGAACACATGCTGAGGCCTGTGTCCTTTGGCACCCTTTCCACCTTTATAGAGAAGCCAGGAGTCCACCACGCAGATTGACAAAAGTGTCAAGTTGACACGCTTGTGCCAGTCCTTGACTTCCACTTTTCGCTCCATACCTGAATCATCTTGCCTACAGCGATTATGTCTGTCAATTGCCGAGCTCGCACTGTAGTAGTGCTCAACCAGTTGAGGCTGCCTAACTTCAATGTGGACCAGACGAGGACCATCGCTCTCTTGTCTCCACCTTACACATTCGTAAGGCCCAGGGCGCAATGAGCCAGCAGTCGATACAAAATATCGTCGAGCTCTGTCGACCCAGCATAAACCAAGCAGCACAGTACCAGCTGGTTCAATTGTAGTCTGCAAACAAACAGTATCATCTCGCCCTGTCAGCTCAGTGCGTCCGAGCTCAGACATGGGAAACCGCTTTGTAGCGCTCTTGACGACACCCGTAAATCTCAGCCCTGTCTTCATCAGTTGCTCAGCTGTCTCGACCGAGGCAAAATACGAATCGGCGACAACCATGCGTCTTGATCCGGTCCAAGGCTCTGTAAGCCTCCGAACAACAGCCGTCCCATGATTTGTGGTACCTTCGAACGTTTTTCTTGCGGTATCGTCTGCGCACATTACCAGCTCTAATCGTAGCATAATTCCACTTGATCCGCACGCCGCATTCTGTATTTCGCAACCTGCCTCGGGTTTGCGGTCCAGCGCCACGTAATGGGGCAATGCAATATCAATGCAGTGCCCCCCAATCCATACCATCTCGAGATAGATTCGTCGATGCAGATGGTTTCCGATGGCACGAAGAACTTCACACGGTGGTTGTTGATGGCTTCTACGAAGTCTGAAATCATGCACCAACGGTCAGGTGCGTCTTCTGTAACGACGCTTCTTATTGGCCCCTTACTAAATTTAAAATTTGCAAAAAGTGCATCAAACCGCCTCCGGGGCATTATAGAGCTGACATCGGGGGTTGGGAGATATTTGCTGACCGGTTTTGTCCCCCACAAGAAACGTCGAGAGCCACACACTTCAAATCTTGTCATAAGTATGAGAACTCCGAAAACTTGGAGGAGCTCGGAGGCATTTGTAGCCTTTTCACCTGCATTTGCCAAGCTTTCTGATGTAAGCTGTACAATTTTAGGCAGATACTCCATTGGGAACGTCATAAAGAAGTAGTCCAAGGCGTTTCTCTCACGCCATTCACTACCTTCAGATACTATACTGCCATCTGGTGACTTCATTTCCCATCTTTTCGTCCGGACCATGCCATTGACATGACAGTCCTCTTCGTAGGAGGACCATATCTGGCCATGACAGGCTGTTTGCTCCATGACATGGCTCTGTGCTGCAATGGGAGGAAATACGTCACAAGACGAGGGTTGTGTACGCGGTGCTTCAGGTAGGGCCGGGGCGAAATCAATAACATCGGCAGTCTCGTGACGTGTATGATGTAGAATTTGGCCGTCAGTGCCTCGGGGGGCTGGAGTACCAGCTCGTACGTGCCGGAGAAGAACGGTTTTGATTACGTTTCCAGATGGTAGCTCCCATGAACCCTTGACAAACGTTTGGGTCTTGAAATTCGGCTTTTTGGTCTCTGTGCTGATGACAGTGCCTAGCACTTCCTTAGTTTTCCACATAGATCCATAGAATTGTCTGCACAGAATGCCTTCCACAACGCGATTGGCCTTAGCGTGGACAGTAGCATTCGGAACCAAGCGCATGTCCTTCGGAGCCATGGTGAGAGTGGAATCGCAAAGTGATATGAGAATGGGTGGTAGTTTGAGAAACATCTTGTGTTAGGAACAAGATGGGAGTTTTAGTGCATTCATTGACAATTGAAATGTGAATCTGGACAAAGGAGATTTTCGGTTGAACGCGCAACGACTCTATGGAAGGGAAACATGGCCAAAAACACTTTTCGGACAGATTTTTACTTTACCGTTCACATGGAACGTTTCAGACGGACCGTGTCAAGTTACCGTTGCAGTAAGACCTGGAAAACGGCTAGGAACCGTTACGCTTCTTCGTTCGCGTAACTAGTCCGCAGAGGGATTGGAAATCGGCCAGCGGCCGAAAACAAGGCTGTATAAAGAGAGGCACTCAGATCTCTCTGGCCTTTCTTCTCTCTTCTCCAATTCTTCGCTTGTTCTCCCACTTTCTCACCCTCATCTCTGCTGCTCAGTCATCAAGTCATCACTGGTTCTTTCTTCCGTACTCTTTCTTGCGTGGCCTAACCATTGAAGACTGTTTATTCGCGCGCTCGGTAAGATAACGCGATCCTCCTTCGCTGCTTACTCCCTCTTACTCGGAATGTACCCCTCGTCTTGAAGCTTACCAAAGCAGAACTCGAACTCATGTGAGCCACGAACGCGAGCCCCAATAAACGCCAAAAGTGGTCATCATCTGCCGAAGCGGGTAGTATCGCTGGGTTAGCGGCCCGGAGGTGGCGAGGGACTCGCGCCACTGCGCTGCTTTGGCCGTTGTTTAAACGTTTGTGTCCACACCAATGGGGACAGCGAAAGACGGGATAAGCATTCGGATAATCAATCGACTGTAAGCATTTCTGGACCGATTATCTTTAGGTAATAAAGCGTAATCTTGTTTCTTCAACACTATTCATAACGAGAATCTTACCTGTCCAGCACCAACAAGGGGTGTTTGGAATAGGAGAGAGTATCGGTTGGGGTTTCCCGCCAACCAGCAAGTGGCGGGAACTGTTTAAATACTGTACTCATATGAGGCGCCAGTTCTCATATGAGGACACTTGTCGAATAGACACTAGACACTAGCAGTGGGCACCGGCATGCATTCTCTTCCCATGCCGCCACCCCTACGCATTGGGCGTGAAGCCAACTGAAGCGACCTGTGCCATCCCACTATGGCCGTCAACTCGCAGCCTTTGCGCACGGGTCTCTTGAAGCCCGGGGTGCCCCCGTTCACGGTCGCCTCCTTCGGCGTCGACTAGGCCTCGATCCGCGCCCGCGCTAGCCCGTGCTGCCGACGGCACAGGCCAGAGCTGGCGCGTGTCCCGCCGCGACGTGCGCACGGCGGGCCGGCAAAGACACTGCATGAGTGCGGCGCGGCAGCGATCACACACAAGCACCCTACTCGGCATAGCCCAGGCGACAACGCCGGGAGGACAGCGGGGGGGGGGGGGGGGGGGGGGCGAAGCCGAGGTTTTATGGTAGGAAAGTGCTTCGGGGGGTGGGGGGGGCGGCCGTGGAACTTGTGACGATCAGTCGGTCGAGGCAGAGTGCGGCGGGGCTTCACATCGGGCATCCGAGGGTGGTGCAGCAGACCGAATGTGTCATCGGACGTCGATGTGGCGCTTTAGCGGTTTCACAGCCGGTGCTGGAACTGTTGATGAGGGGGCTCAGGGGGGCTCCCGAGCGGGTCAGCGGGGAATGTCTTCGAGGCGTTGCTCTCAGGGGCAGAATTTGGTACAGTATGCTTGTTGTTATGTCACTGGTGAAATCGTGCGAGCCACTTCCCGATACACATGCGCGCCACGCAATCCAGCTTTGCCCTTCTCACTCACTCCGACCGTCGGACTGCATTGTTGGTTTCAAGCGCTTGGCAAGCCGCGCGTTCATATCGTCGGCGAGCGGCGTGGCGTCGTTGTGTGCCGTTGTCGGGCTTCGACCCCCGTTCTCCTCGGCTTCGGGGGCGGCGCCCGGGGTGTGGGGATGGTTATTCTTGCGCGACATCTCGGAAGCGGGCGACGGGTCCAAACCTGATCGCCGGACAAAGTTGCGGAAAGCAACTGTCACGGCTCTCTTGATTAAGGCGTCAGCTTCCCCCCTCTCTCGCTTCACGAATACTCGCAGGATGTTCTCTTCAAACGTGACCGGGAGCACATACGAGGCTTTTGCTGTGGACAAGTGCTCTGGCGATTGGTCCTCCCTGTGTCGAGTGGATGTCGGGATGCGATATCGTTGGGAGTCGTACACGAGTTAGTGGTCAAGGCTGCACAAAGGTTGGCTCGTTGAGCCGCGGAGGAGAAAATGAAATGGAATAGCAAGACAACGAACCAGTCCTTGAAGAATAAGACGTTATCGACGGGATTTTTTGACTTCATACCAAAGTGGAGCGGCACATGGACGACGTAAACGTCCTCCGGTACCAAGTTAACACCAGTGGAAAGGTCCTGGCAGGTGGTGATGTCTTGCGGCGCGACGGTGCACACTCGGCCCGGCGGCAGCAGAATCTCATCAACGAAGCGGTAGAGGTCTCTGGTACGGATGCGGCGAACAATCTTGCGTGCAGCCGCCAGGGCGGGGTCGGTGCTGTATTCGATGACCGGGAGGAGGGCGTCAGTGAGGCGCATGAAGGCGACTGGGTCGGCGATGGAGGCCGAGATGGCGAGCGGGCGGTCTGCCGCGAGAAAGGCGTCGGCAACCATGGCGGCGATGCCGAGTGAGGCACGGTGGTTGTATATCGTACCTGTGGGTGAAATGGGGCATGCGGACTGTCAGCAAAATGTATACGGCGCAAGGCGGGGACGAACGGCGTTGGTGGGAACGTACGGTGGAGTTGGAAGCGGGTAAGGAAGAGGTTGTGCACATTAAAGAGCTCCTTCCTGTGGAAACAGACGTCGTCGCGCACGACTTTGGCAAAACTGATGAGGCGCTGGTGGTCGAAGCCGTAGGCCGTCTGCAAGCCCAAGCTGTACACGTCGCGGGCGAGGTAGTCAAATTTGTCCGTGTCGATGCCGTTCTTCGCGTTGGCGACGATGTCATACAGAAAGGCCGGGCGCAGCGACGGCGCGCCCTCCCGGCCCCGGCCGGCGATGAGGTCGGCGACATGGCGGACGTCAGGCGGCTGCAAATCGACGGCGTGCGCATCGACGAGATGGCGGAACATCATAGCGGAGCGGGCCTCGTGCAAGCGCATGGGGTGTGCGGCCATACCCGGGACGGCGGGGAGAAAGACGTGGTCGAAGAGGTGGGAATACGGGCCATGGCCGAGGTCGTGGCACAGGCCTGCGAGCTGGACGAGGGTGCGGGCGTGGCGGTAGTGGCGGGGGTTGTCGTATTGGCGGCGTGCGTACGGGTCGCGCGCGTTGGCGTAGAGGCGGTCGACGAAGGCGGCAGAGAGGTGGGCCACGCCCAGGCTGTGCTCGAAGCGGTTGTGGCTCGCGCCCGGGAAGACGAGGTAGTTGGAGCCCAGCTGCTTGAGGTCGCGCAGGCGCTGCACGTGCGGCGTGTCGACGCAGGCGAGGGCCGGGTCGGCGAGCTCGAAGTGGCCGTGGATGGGGTCCTTGAAGACTGGGAGGAGGGGGGAAGGGTCAGTGCGAGGTTACCGCGGCGACAAGGGGGTTGAGAGACGAACCTTTGAGGCGCGGGGTTTGGCCAATAATGTTGGCCGCGTCCATCGCGGGGACATGCGGCTGCTCGCCTTGGTCAAGGTTGAGGGTGAGGGGACCAGTTGCTTTTTATCGTTGCAGCTTTGTGTTAGCGGCGTGTGAAGAAGATGACCACCACCGCTCGAACGGAGTGGCGGCTACTGTACCATTTCGTGTATGCACGTGGAATGCGTGTACACGTATGACAACAACAGGATAAAAATTAGGAAACAGCTCGGCATAAAAGAGAGGTCGTCATCGAGATGGGCGTCTCCCATCTCGATGCGTCGCAGAAGTCCTTGAAGCCATGCTCTACTGTGGGGGCCCGAGGAGTACTTGATCCTCTTCAAGGGCATTAACTAAGACGAGGAAAAGTCCATGAGTGTGCTCATCTGTAGTTGCGGTCAACATAGACTCAAGCAATAAGAAACCACAGGTACATAAGCGGCATAGCAGTTAATAAGTGCGACAGGGTGCGACTGTGAGCTCAACGAATATTCTAAAGGACTATGGTATAGAGTTCTGGAAGATGGTGTTGTCACGGTAAGCATGCCCTTGATCCATTCCCCATCCGAGAGTATGAAGGAGATGAAAGCGTGGTGACTATTGCGAGTGTAGCAACCGATCAGTTTGAAAGTTCCTGAAAGTTCCTCGCTCGCTCGCGCGGACGACATCGGAACGCGAGGGTTGCGGGCGCGCTGGTAGGCAGCGAGGAGGAGGGTCCAGGCGAAGGGCGGCGCTGCCGGCGATGCTCCCCGATCCGAACCCTCTCTGAGGCAATTCTAGACTTGAGGAAAAACACAACCATTCTTAATGGCTTAATGGATTCAGTACAAAACGAAACGTCTTCTGTAGCTCCGCGGCATGTTATTTCAGGGCAACTAATCTGTCCGGAGCACTCAGCCACGAACGGCACTCATTCCGCCGTTACTTCACGACGATGCTTCGTCCGAAATAATCAGCCGTATGCGTTCTTCAACGCGCACTTTTGATCGCGGACACCCCGTGGGTCTACAAAAGTACGAGCGGAATCCAAGTTGCTTTGGTGCATTCGAATGCGTGCAAGATGGATGCAAGCATGACTTCTTTATTGAGCGAAAGCGAAAGCGCAGAAACCCTGCATCTGCTTCTAGTCTACCCCACATTCTACAGTGACCAAATTCAATTCCAAAATCACAAACCACAACCACGGCGTCTTGTACCAGCAGAGATAAATCCGTCAACCACTTGACCTATTGGTATAGACCACCCTCTCTTCCACGAATGCATTGCAGGCACCGAAGAACTGTCTGGCCGCTCCTTGCTTTGCAGCAAGTATCTTGTGCATGCGCTTGTGAGCTGCGCATGCATTAATTTCTCTATCCCGCCTGTCCTCTTCAGTCGTACGCATGTGTCATGCACGATTCACAATTTACTATGACTACTTCAATACATAATCGTTCACTTTTAGCTGGATATTTGCGTCCATGTCTCTGGACGCTAATGCGTGATGATTCCCTACTTTGGCCGCAACGCTTTGCTTCGTCTGTGAGTGATACTTTGCTTCTGCTGCAAGGATGGTTCGCAATAGATGGTGATTGACGCCTGAACGATCCCTGCTGGGATCGCCTTTGTTTACAAGCAGTTGAGTACCGTGGGGACAGATGAGTAATAAGAATTGATGGTAACGGGGCAGCGGTGAGTGGGAGGAGGGGTCGGCGCTGATCTCGTTTGCGGTTGTGTGCTTTTGTTCAGCGTCTCTGGGTATGGCGTTTTGGAGACGAGTCGGAGGGCCCATCCTTTCTCTCTGACTGTTTGAAAAGTTCATCCGCATTTGAGTGTCATATGTGGGCTGTTTGCTGGGCCACCCATGGCAACCGGGGGAGAGCATGTCCGCTGTTCATGTATGCCGCGGCGTCTCCTACCCTTGGTATGCGTCATATAATCACACCTTCCGAGGTCGTGGCAACTCTTCGCATGCGCTTAAAAGTCGATAGAGCATTCTCTAATCACGACTCTGCTTGCCTCCACTGGTCTCGATCTGTCCTGGAGTTTCTCTCACTGTTCTTCCAGTTTTTTTCTCGCCGCGCCGTCCACGAACCTGTGCTCTGCCTTCAGCTCGTGCTTGGCACTAGAGATAACCCCTTGTACAGCAGGACTTCTAGCAAAGGTACTTGCATCTATCTAAATCTTCCATGCAGAACTCTCTACACCTGATCACAGTATTTAACCTGGGCCAGGTTAATTTTGAAGCTCATATTTCTGTGTACAGTATATGCGCAAGTGACCACTTGCACGCTTGCTCATTCTAAACAATTCCACAAATGCCCCAGAAATTGGTCTCCACAAAACACTGTATCACCCAGAAGCGCTTTGTCTTTTAGGGACTCGGCATTTCTACCATGCTTACCGCGAGCTGACGTCAGCCGTCAACGGCTCTGGTTTCTTTTTCGGGAGAAAACACATTTCTGTGGACAATAAAGATAATTTTCCGGGACAGAAGCCAGCACTGATCTTTTTCGCTTGTCCCTGAGAAAAATTTGGGACAATTGAGTGTGGGTTGGGGTTGTTGTGAAGTGCTCGCAGAATTTTATGGGACGCGCTTTTGAGTCGAGGATATCAGAGTAGAAAACAGTTGCTGTACAGTACAACAATATTTTCTTTTGAACATCTTTGTGTGCATCAACGAGTTGGCTTGCGATAGAATCGCTGAGCATGTGCTTTGCCTTCTTCAAAACAAAAGTTAAATGGCGGTTTGCGTTGTCTAGAAAAAATAGTAAATTATATTATTTGTCCAATATAGGCAATAGCTTTAGGGGTGTACAATAGCTGAATTCATCTCAGAAAAAATTTAAGAGGGGTAGTGCGCTCACGTAAGGTCACTTAATTTGGTCTGCCACGATTTATCAGCTGCGATGGGGGCAGTCGTTTTGCGCGGTTGGCGGGGGAGAGGGAGGGAGAAGGGAGTACAAGTAGGCAAGGGAGGATCAGAGACAGGCGAGGCCCCTCGGGGGGAGGAGACTGTCCATATTACAGTCTGTCCACAACAGTATTTAATAGGAGCGACGGCGACGACGAGTAAAGCCAGCCCATGAGGATTACGATTCATCAGAGCACTTGATCGCCAACCCTCGGAGATAATAAATGGAATTGGGGAGCATTGCCATCCGACAGGTTGCTCTATGCCAGGCGATTAGGGTACAGCTGTACAGTACCATACTGTGGCGTAAACCGACGTAGGTTACGGCTTCCCCCGGTTGCTCTACGGACCCTCGGTAGACCCTGATGCTCTAGTGTCGGGCCGCCCCAATAATTTACTCTCTCAATAAAGTCGACCATTCAAGGGTACTGTACTGTAACAGTTATCCCAACAGTACGCGTGGTTAGTGTACCCTTACGTATTACAGTACCAAGGGTACAGTATTGCAATATCACAGGCTGCGGTAGAGGAATACACCCCGGGCATGAACTTTGCTGAAGCAGGGCGATCATTATTACCAAGGGTAACTGATCGCATCCCGTCTCGCCTATGACAGATTTGGGGTAATAGCCCTTCTGCGCGAACACCCCCTCCGCTCTCCATAACATAACAAAACGACAGCTACCCTTCGAAGGGTACGTCGCAACTCGTCTCCACATTTCCGATGCGGTGTCCTTTTGCGGTGTTCTCGCTTCACGCATTTGTTACATTACATGATTTGTTACAGTGCAAGCCCACGACCCCAACCGCGCGAAGAGGGCGGTCCCATGCCGCTCTAGGCGGCGAAATGCAATGCCGGCATTTTTGACTTGATGCGCGTATCAATAGGAGGAGGCCATAAAGAGCGGACAAGGAAGGCCTTTTACGAGTGCACTTCCTGGACGGCATATACTTGTACGTATGCTCACAACAACAAGGACTGTCACTACTGGAGGCCGTCAGTCGAGAGGGACTTTACTCTGTAACCTTAGTGTGCCATGTACTGTATTCCGCTCTTCAAGAACAGTTGGTGGTGGGCCGCAAAGCAGTTGCTTTGCGCGCCTGCACACTTGCCTTAATTTGCCTTTGCCTTCTAGTAACTGGTGCAGGACATCTCGGCACGCTGAGTTAATCGACATGCGCAACCTTCCCTCTTACAGGGCCGCATTGCATGAATGCAAGACATGCGGTTGCACCGCTACTTTTCTACAGGTACTTTATTCGGGCTTTGTCGTCATGCGTATCACACGGAACATGGGAGACCCGCGTATTTTTGGAGAGCATGTGAAGCAGTCTTACTGTGCACTACTTACTTTCCACTTCTGCTTATTGGGGTTATACCGTACCCTTGGTAGCTCTACTACTTGCAACCAAGCGGGCAATAGGCGGCCCGAAATTGCCAGCGGAATTCTGTACAGCGAGGAGGAATAGAAACAAAACAAACTGCTTCTTCTCGTCGACAACCAAATTGCCCCCGATTACCAAATTGCCCCTTTCAGGAAGGGTACAACATACAGTATAATATACCCTTGGTACCCTTGGATTCCATCAGAACCCCTTTGACATGCGTTTTGTCCCAGCGGCAGAACAGGGTTTGTCTCCAGAGTTTGTCTCCAGAGTTTGTCTCCACTCTCCCGAGTCCCTCTGGAGCTTATTCCGCATCACAAGACATCTCCCACACGCATATATCTACAGTACAGTATGTGCTGTAGACCGCTTTGTACAGTCATCCCAACCTCACCGAACAGTCGTGATCATCTCTTTCCCGTGTATAAACCCCATTAGACGGTAGAATGCCCACCATATCCGATATTATATATAACCATCTGTACCAACCTGCACCAACCTGCGCTGTCCTTTCAGTTTAACCTTGCTACATGACACCATTTCATGTCCTTTAAAAGTCTCGAGAGGCACACGTTTTGATCCAGCACATACCGAAATCCGCCCGCGATATCCGCCCGCTAAACATCATCACCTATGTTCCGCTCTATGAACTATAAAAATGATCTCTGCCGTTCGCCGCCCCCGTCCACAGATGACGAAACCTCAACCGCCGCTCTGTGCACGGAGAACCTTCGCGCCTGCCACATCTCTCAATGCCGCCAATGCTGTTCAAGACGGCCCTTCTAGCCTTGGCATTTGCCGGACTCGCCCAGGCATGGCAGCTAACTCTACCAAAATTCCTAACTAGCAACCCTCTCAGCCACGTCCGATCCGCCTGGACCGCTGCTTCCCCGGCGTGGAGCGCTGGAGCTCCCGCAGCGCTAGCCGTTCGCCAGCGCAAAACCCTCAACCCGTCGTGCGTCTTTGAGGACTTGAGAACCGTTGGCGGGTGCGCATGCTTCGTGGCAAGGTCTCGAGTGGGACTAAGCCAGAACAACCGCGACTTGTGTCGCTCGCTTCTGGATCTCGACTTCGAGCAACAAGATCAACGCTGCGCTGCTTTCAGAGATTCGCGAGGCCGAGTTCAAGTCTATCGTCTCATCCACATCATATTCAATTCGCTGAGCGAGTGCAACGTGCAGAGGGTTCTCAGAGACACGAGGGCAGCAAACTCGGGAAACCCCACGAAAGCTCCGTCGACACCCCCACGGACACCCCCACCGACGCCTGCACCTACGCCGACGACTTCGCAGCGGCCGCCGCTGGAGGCACGCAGGAACGCGTCTTTTTATGGTGTAGATGGTGACGTGGGTTTGCGTGATGGAAGTGGGACGAGCAGAGCTGCCGTCGGCTTCCAGCCGATGGCAGGAAAAACGTCGGAGCTTGTGGTTTCGGAGAAAACTCAACAGCTTTCCTCACGCATGGGAGGGTCAAGTGGTCTCGGAATTATTCCGTTCAGCAAGCAGGCGGTGTTCGGGCTTCTGGAGGTGCTGTCGAGGATTGGCAACCTGCTGAGCGCGCACTTCAGCCCGCGCCCATCGCAGGGACAGTCGGCGCAGTTTCTAAAGGGTAAATTCAAGATCAAGTGCCGGCTGAAGAAGAAGCGGTCGATGCGGATCGTGCTACCATCAAAGGCCATCCAGCTCATGCTGTACAATGGGATGAGCGTGCAAGTCCCCGTGACGGAAGCGACGGACCAGGAGGGGACGACGCGTATGGCGGGCGGCGGCGTGAAGCTCAGAGTCGGGGTCGTCAAGTGCAAGCCGAGGAAGACGAAGGAGAACAGAATCGTGTTCAGGTGCAATTGCTTCACGAGGAGGGGTGGGTCACGCACATAAAGGCAGGTTGCTTCTACACGCTTGACTGCCACACGCCAGTGGCAGCAACGAATGGGGAAGTGCGGCGCAATTAGAGTAACCGTGGTGGCAAGTGAGAAAGGCGTACTTGTACCAGTATGAAGGCGGTGTAAAGTTGCATGTCGCCGAAACTAGAACCGCGCGCTCGACGCGAGCACAGTCCCCCGGCAACCCTCCCTTCACCATGCCGCCTCCGGGCGCTCTAAAGCATTTACAGCGCTCGGACACGCACGAAGCTGGAAGGGCCTGTTTCTCCGCGGGTTCGACGCGCAATGACCTTTGCCCACCTTTCAGACGCGTGCCGGACGGGCAGCCGCGCTCCACGTTGCGCGCGGCCTGCCGCGGCGCGGTCCTCCCCTTGCGCGCGCTCCTCGGCGACATTTTGCGGGAGAAAGCCTCGCCGGCGGGGGGGGGGGGGGGGAA
>NW_005179189.1:113180-119155 GCF_000350225.1 Chondrus crispus
CAAGACGGCCGGCACGCTCATGTACAGCCTGCTCATGCACTACGCCAACCGCACGGCCGGCCTCGCCTGCAACTTTGTCCACGACGGCGACCGCCTCCCCGCCTCCGCCTTCGTCGCCGCCGCCCGCGCCCAGGCCTTCCCCCCGGCCTCGGCCGAGGCCCGCGCGCTCGCCGCCATCGCCCGCGCAGACGCCCCCGAGAAGGCTCGCCTCCTCCGCGCGGGCGTGTGCCGCGCCATTCGCGGACATGTCACGTTTAACGCCGCACGCGCTATCGACGCCCCCGTGCTCGCCGTCACTATCCTGCGCGACCCGCTCGCGAGGTTTGTTAGCATGTACGAGTTCGTCCTCTCCATGCTCCGCCCGCCGCACCCGGACCGCGCCTGGCTCCCGTGGATGGGCGCTAGCCCGAGCCTGGCCGCCGAGTTTGCCAATAGCTCGAGCCTGCTCCACCGCGCCTTCTACGACGACGCCGGCAATTGGGTCGCCGCCGAAAACGCAGCACTCAGTTTTCACTTCTACGGCGTGCTGCACCAGCTCTCCGGCATCAAGCCCGTCTTCGAGGGCGTTGGCGACCCGTTCCACTTTGCCATGCGCAACGACGCCGAGATGGCCGAGCGCGCAAAGGACAACCTCTGCTCTACCCACATCCTCGGCGCCCAGGAGAGCATGGACGAGACTTGGCGCCAGTTCTTCGCCAAGACCGCGCCCTACGCCGCGTGGACCGACGACGAGAAGCGCATCGTCAGCGTCGCCCATCTCAACCGCACCCCGATGCGCAGGAGCCGCAACGTCGATGACCACCTCCCGGAGAGGATTCGCAAGGAGCTGGAGAGGCGCCTCAGGAAGGAGATCGAGGTCGTCGAGTTTGGCAGGCGCATCATCGAGTACCGCAAGGCCTTGCGCGAGACAACCGCCGCGAGGTAGCCAACCACGCGCGCAGAGAGAGACAAACAGACAGACAGACAGACAGACAGACAGACGGAGAGTGAAAGAGAGAGAAACAGAGAGACAGAGAAACAGAGCGAGAGAGGCGCGCGCGCCCCGCTTTCCTTGCCGCTCCAGCGCCTACATAATATATATATATACTGTACAGGTATATACGACGCCCTCGCGTTAGCACCACCGGCGTCACGTCGTGGTTGCGAGCCCGCAAAGGCGAAGCGACAACCAGTAGCGCGGGGGAGGGCAGAGGTTCAAGGTGCGCACGGCTGCGAGGCAACCCCGCTCCCGGTCGAGAGAGAGAGACACACACACACGCACACAGACACACCCCGGCTTCTCCAGAGAGGCGCGGCGCTTTTTTTTTTTTTTTTTTTTTTTTTGTATACAGCATACAAGTTGGCGTGGCCGGGCGGCAGGGCCGCCCGCGCTTGCCATTTAGGACGACGCCATATGCACACGCTCTCGCTGCCGTGGTGCGAAATGTGCCCGGTTTTTTTTTTTCTTTTTTTTGCCGTCGGGGACGGATGTCCGCCGGGCGCGTCGTGGACTTGCGCGGCTGCAGGCGGTGATCTTGCAATCACAGAGGGGTAATGGAAAGCGTGTAAGTCGCTCAGCCGGTGTCCTTCTCTGCTCTCCGCAAAGCATGGCACCTTGCACGTGTTGAGAATAGCGACCTTCCCCTACTTGGATCGGGTTGCGTGGGATGCTTCACCGGTTCGGAGTTGATGAATAAAGTTGTGTAAGACGGACGGAGTCGTGCGTAGCCATTTGCCCGTTTGAGGGAGAGAGTCGGCGCCCTTGCCGCCTCCTATCCTCGTTTGGAATTGAGTTATCGCCTAACACGCACATGATGAATACGGTAGGACAGTCCAGACCGCTCGGAATCGTCGTCGGAATCGTCGGTACACCTCACCATTACTACGCTAACCTTCCAGGAAGGGGGGAAAGGTTCCGGACATATGTCAAGAAAACTGAAAAAAGCATATGCACATAGTTAGACTGTCGCCATGTTTTTGATATTGCCTGGGCGACCACCTGCATCACCACAATCCCTTACAACCTTATTCGGTGACCGTCAGTACTGTTTCCCTTGATTCAGCAGAACTGGCGGCTCAAAAAAAAAAAAAAAACAGACAACTTTGACAGATATATTGATGTATTTTAGCGAAGCATGAGAATGCCGTGGAAATTGTTGAACGAACGACGGGGGGGGGGAAGAGCACTACAGTACTGTAGCACCTGCTGCTGCTCCGTTTTCCTCAGGCGCTTATCTTGTTCCCCCACCTTTTCCCCTTTTGCCTCTCCCCTTTTTCCGGCATTCGCATTTTAACCTTACTCTCCCGTCAGGACGTTTCTTCGGTTTACACTTCGCGACACCCACTATAATCCGCCGTCTTCTCTGACGATCAGTACCATCCAGGTGTGAATCATCTTTCACAGCTGTTAGTGGTACCTCCACTTCTACCATGTTGTTCATCATTAGCTCCACCTTCCTACCGGTTAAAACGGCCCTCGCCAACTTTCCAATTTTCAAATTGCATTCGATCCTGTACATCGATTTTCGATATACTGCTCTTCCGGGTGACGGACGTACCGTCAAAACCCCAACAACCTTGACCCCAACTCGCGTCACCACATCGAGAACTCCGAAAATGGGACGCCGTTTGTTTAGTAGAAGACCTCCGGTTTGTCGTACCCTGCTTTCCACGTATGTCATAGGGGACGTCAATTCCTCTGCCGTCCCGGATGTCAAGTCATCTCCTATTCCAGTCAGCCCCTCCATATACATACGGAGACCGGATATTATCACCTGCGGCTGCATCGCACTTGCCCTCACACCATCCACTGCACTCGTATTGCACTCCTCTCCGGTGCAATCGGAAGTCGAAGCTTCTTTAACAGTCGCCTGTCGCTCAACAACAGGCTTACTACCCGATTTATAGCAGTCTCCCGAGCTATCACATTCAGGGCTTGGCTTCGCGGTGTGAACAGATATCCCACCACCTGCTGACTGTCTTTTCTTGCTCGGGCTCGGACTAGACGATGGCGAAATACGGGGACTCAGAGATGAACTTGTGGTGGGTGTCATTGAGGGACTTCTCGAAGGGCGTCGTGAATTAGAGGGAGTAGGTGTTACTGAAACTCGGGGGGACATTGAGGGCGATTTCGACGGATTCGGAGTCATGGATAATGACGGCGTCGGCGTGAGGGATGGAGTTTCTTGTCGTGGCGATTTCGAAGGGCTCGTACTCGGACGATTCGAGTTGGACGGTGACGCCGAAGCAGATGGTAGTACAGAAGGCAAGCTAGAGGGGGATGGTGTTGTTGAAGATGTTTTAGATGGGGAAGGAGTCGGTGGCTCCTTGGACGGTGTGGGGGTCGGTGTGGGGGTCGGTGATATCTTGGGAGCGCTCCTCGCAATTTTTGTTTCTTTCTGCACTCTCTCAGGCTTGCACTCTGCGAGAATGTTGAATGCGACATGTACCAGGCGATACCGTTGCACTTTTCCGTTTGAATCTGTGAAGTTGCCGCACCTAGGCCTCCATAGTTCGGGTTCGAGCTCTAAAACGGAGGTGCAAAGCGCTGTATCTCTAGGCGTGAATCTGACTCCTGGGAGATCTCGGGCTACAGCACATAGGCAAGCACCAATATCTTGAATGTCATCTAAGACGCAGGTTAAGTTTCGGAGTTGTAATTGTCTGTCCCGAAACGCATCGTGTCTCGGTAGGGTCTGAGGCTCAACTTCTTCTGCTGCGGCTTGATTTTCCTGGCTCGGGCGTCGTAGAAAGGTTAGCGGCCCACTCTTGAACATGCTCTGGATATCGAAGCGCCATGCTTGGACGTGGAATGCATACGCAAGGACGAGGAGAGCTGAAGTAAACCTCATCTTTTTGCCGGTATAGAGAAGGGGACCGCGTACCCTTTGTTTGGCCCAGTATAGAATGAGACATACCGTAATCGGCAGGCACGGGGCGCGTTAAGTATTGAATAGTCTTCAGCGCTTCTTCATTGCACCGTGTTGGGTGAGGATAGTAGGGCCATGTGTTTCGAACTGGTTCTCGCAGTCTGCTCTCTCGAGCCTTGTGTTGCAGAAGAGCGTGGATGTTCATACCGGGTGGCAAACACTAGATAGGAAGCAGAGAACAGTTGGACGGGGTAGCATGTGTGGTCGCAAGTTGATGTGTGGGAAGACCGCGACCGTATGACCACGAACATCCGGCCATGGCAATGGAAGGCCATTGTCTTCGATGAAAAGCTGGGAAACTCGTCCTGGCAACCGTAGCCGTTGGATATGCAGATGGATACATGCGTTGGTCGGAGGGCCACGCAGCAGTTAAAAGATATGCACTCGCTCCGTCTCGCGGACGCGTCGAAAAACGAGACGCAAAAAAAAGGACAGTCGCGATCTCTTCCCTCGCAGGACAAGGAGTTTGGTCCAAACCTCGCGTTAATAGTGTCCTTAGCCCTCCTATAAAATGGTCTTCGCGCGTTTGTAAGGCGCTAAATAGTGTATTTCGGACAAGGGTGTTGGTGGCGTCCGCTTTACGCTACCTAAACTTTATGTCCTACCTACATGACATACAAGCCCGCAAAGTGCAATACCGCCACCAGCACACGTCCAGCCACCGCTCATCTCCCGAACACAGCGATGCAGGTCGCCGCATTCCCAACGGCAGGGTATGTACCCTGTACCCCGCACAATCTCCTTTTCTACTGCTGTACACAGCAGGAGAAAAGGAGATTGTCGCTAGAGCCGAGGAGCGGATACGCTTCGTCCCGAGAATTGCGTTTTCATAGGACCATTTGTACAGTGACCTCAATTCATGTCTTCTCTTACAGTTTCACTGCAAGCATGAGATGCCGGTGGTACAGTATCATGAGATGCCGGTGGTAAACCTGAACAGAGGCCCTCGCGGCATCCGTGGGCAGACACAATCATCCTGCGCCACACACTGTCCAATGTTTCTAAAGCCTGTGTCTTGGCTGTAACCTAAAGCAGGGTGGCCCATTTGTGATTTTTCGAGCTTTCTCTCTTGGACCTGCAATCAAGATTCTGGTCTCGGCGTCATGATCATGTGGAAGGCTTGAGACAATCTCGAAAGGCGGCATGGGCAGTCGAAAGGCGGCATGGCCTGTCGAAAGGCGGCATGGACAGTAGACGAACAAGTCAACAGAATCACTTCGCGCCTACGCGCCGACCACCTGAAGTAACTGTAGTGTAACCGTTACCCGCCTGCAGAATCCTGAACTACAACGGCAGCTGTGCATAGAGGTATGCTCTGCCATGTATCATATGTATCATCTCTACCTTCGGAGGTAGAACGGGCCTCCAGTATCATTTACGAACTGATCCCTCTACTGCACTACATTGTACAAGGGTACAGTGGGATACACGCAATAGTGCCACCCCTTGCTACATGCCCGAGGGTGGCACTATTCAGTACTGGCACTACTAGCGGAGAGTGAAACGGAGGAAATATACACCCCTCTAATGCTTACCTAGATATGTTTTAGTCATAGATAATCGCCTAGCACCGCTTGCCTCTCTTGTGATCTGCTTCCCTGAGCCCGTGCATTAAGAAATGCTTTCCTCGCGCGTCGTAACATAGAACTTGCTTCCTGTAAATTGCACTCATACGCCAATTTCTGTAGCCCCCAAAACAATTCCGTGAGCCTAACAGCAGTTGGCATCGGGCGACATTGTCGCGTGTCGGAACCACCATTATTGCAATCATTGTTTTCAAGCCCGACTGAGCCAAGACAGATTTTGCAGACCATCCATCGCGTCGTTGACTATTCCTACAATTACATCCGACTTCTTCTCCACCTCCTGCTCACCTTGAGATGTCTACAGTTGGTACTTTTTCTTCACAATAAGTCGCCAATGGATCATTCAGTGCAACAATAATTGATAGTTTCTGTAGAATAGATACCGGTACGTGTGAGATTCGCAATTTCGACTTTCTGTTGAAGGGATAGACGTGTTCGCTTTTGCTTGGGGCGCGCGGATTGGGCTGGAGTTGTGTCATTA
>NW_005179190.1:0-14596 GCF_000350225.1 Chondrus crispus
ATCGTTATGTCGGCCCCCTTCCTCTTGTCGCGCCCGACGCTTTCCGCGATAACCACGCGGACGCGCGATCTGCTCAAACTCTCCAAGTACCGTCTCTCCGGGTTGGTCGCGCTCACGGCGGGCACGGGCTACGCGCTTCGCGACGACCATCCGTCGCTGCGCCCGCGCCCGATCCTGGCCGTCACGGTCGGCACATGGCTCACGGCCGCCTCCGCGAACACGCTCAACCAGCTGTATGAGATCAGCTCCGACGCGCTTATGGCCCGTACGCGCCTGCGTCCGCTTCCGGCCGCCCGCATCCGGCCGCCAGCCGCGGCCTTGTTCGCCGCTGTCACGGGCGCCGCCGGCCTTGCGCTTCTCGCCGTGGAGACGAACGGTACGGCCGCCGCCATCGCCGCCGCAAACATCGCCTTGTACGCCGCCGTGTACACCCCGCTGAAGCCGGTTTCCACCATCAATACATGGGTCGGAGCCGTCGTGGGCGCTCTCCCGCCCATGCTGGGCTGGGCTGCGGCCAGCGACGGCTGCTTGACCGGTGAGCGAGAGCGCGGCGCGTGGGCCCTGGGCGCCTTATTGTTTCTGTGGCAGATTCCTCATTTTCACGCCCTGGCCGTCGTGTCGCGCGCCGATTACGCACGCGGGGGACTCAAAATGCTTGCAGTCACGGATCCGGTGCGCAACGCCACGTGGGCGAAGATCACAGCGGCCGCCATGATGCCGTTGGGTATCGCGTTTGCGGCGACCGGCGTTACTAGCGAGGCCTTCACGTGGGAGGCTGCGGCGCTCGGCTTTTGGATGTACAGGGGGTCCGTCAAAATGGCCGCCAACCCTACTGCTGTTGCGGCGGCAAGACCGCTGTTCAGGGCCAGTATTTTTCACCTCCCGCTAACGCTGGCTTTGATGCTGGCGCATCACGTGCCGTATGATGAGAATCGACAGCAGCTGCAGATGCAACGCGAGTTGCAATTGCAGCGGGAGCTGGAGCGGGCAAGGGCGATGGCGGTGAGAGGAGAAGTTAGGCTTCATCACCCCTGGGAGATTATGGCCCC
The DNA here is from genome assembly GCF_000350225.1 of Chondrus crispus. Lineage (NCBI taxonomy): Eukaryota > Rhodophyta > Florideophyceae > Gigartinales > Gigartinaceae > Chondrus > Chondrus crispus. Next base: position 1,050 of record NW_005179190.1, read on the forward strand.
GTTCCCGTTCTTGCCGGTGCCCATGGGCGCTCCGGCTGTCGTCCTTGAGACTGACGACCGGTAGCACGCGTCGCATCGGTGTGAGCTTTTAGTTTTAGCGTTCAGTATTTATCTCCTTAAACGAGTCAAGTAGGCCAGAGAATGTGACAAAGACGTCTTTAAATTTTCTTTACACTTTTCTGTTTCCCTTTACATAGTCTTCATCTGGTCGCAATCATCGTCGTCATGATCACATTGGGGCGCTCTCAGGAACTTGTGGCACCGCCATCTCCTGAGAGTCCGGTTTCCGTCCGTCCATTGTGAAATTGCTCACGTCTGGCGGCGGAAACGACCCAACTTCCTTGGCGTCAGGAATGTCTTTTTTGGCACCACCCAACCCCGGCAGTCGCGGGAGAAATGCGTCCGGGTTGAGCACGAAGCCTGTGGGGTTGTCGTCGACCTTGGCGCGAAAATTGCGCAGGAGCTCTGCCTCGGCGCGGAGCTTCTTAAGTGCAGTTTCTGTCGTGATGGGATGTTCGGCGTTGCTGCGTATCTGCTTGCGGTGGTTGTCGTCGTTTTCTACTGCCGAGCTCGCCTTCCGCTTGGTGCCCTGCTTGTCCTCGGGTGCCACGTCGTCGGTGATCGTGGTGACGGCGGTGATCGTGGCGACGGCCGCGACGGCGACCGTCACGGTTGCGCCCTTCTTCTCCGCCCCGGTGCGGTCGGCTATGGCATCGGTCTTTTTGCCTGTATCCGGTTCGGCCCCGACGGCATTGTCATCTGTTTCGGGTACTTTGCTGGTGATTTCCTTTTCTTCGACCGGCTCCTTCGTCTCTGGTGGTACCTTGACAGGTGTGCCTGCGCCCTCCGTAACTTCTTTCGTTTGCCCCTTTGTGTCCTCCGCGGTGTCTTCTAGGGCAGTAGGCAACTCGACATCCATGGAATCATTTGCGGTGGAGGGGAACTGGTTAAGATCAGGGTTTCTTGCATCGGCATCCGGGGCGACGGACTTTCCGTTTTGCTTGGCGTCGCCTGACTTTTCTCCGTCGTCTGCCTTTCCAGGCGGGGCCTTTCCGTCTTTCTTATCTTTCGCTTCGTCGGGGTCAGCGGCTGGGTCGGCGGTGTCAGCCTCAACGCCCTTCCGGTTGGGGTCCTCGGGGTCTACCAGGGCCTTCTCCGCCGTTGGCTCCGCGCCTTCGGATGCGGAGGGGTCATCCGACACGCGGGATGGCTGGGCTTCGGCGGAGGGTTTTGCAGCCTGTGGGTCTTCCTCTGCGTTTCCCTTTAGCGGGTTGGAGGCGTGCGGCGCGGGCGGGGCGGCATCTAGCGTGGGCAGGAGGGAATGGGCACCAAGCTTAGCTTCGACATTCCCCATGTCCTCATTCGGGTTGTTGTTCGCTTCGTCCATGCCTCTCTTCGGGCAGTCGACGACTCTTGCGTTGGGGTGAGGTGCGGTGCTACCACTAGCCGTTACATGCAGATCAGGGGGTGCAGCGGGCATGTGCGGATCAAGTGTGGCGCCCTTCTTCTGAAAATGTAATTTTCTGTTATTATTTCGGTCCTTGTCCACCGCATGCCGAATACCATGCCCGGCAGAGCCGTTTCCAATGTTCTTCCCGGCGGCTTTTCCTCCCCTTGACGCTGGCTGCCTCTCGGGTACGCAAGCGTCGTCCGCCTCTGCGTCAGCCTTCCCCTCCGCATCCTCTTCCTCGTCATCATCAATGGGGAAGTGCTGCGTTAGTGGCATCGCTTCGCCCGAGATACATTCATGCTCTCCACCCTCCACGTCCGCCTGCTCCTGACTTGAAAAGCGAATATCCCAATCGCCTACATCTTCTTCTTCGCCAGCTCTCTCCTCCGCCGCGGCAGCGCCAGCACCACTGCTTTTCTTTTCACTCATGTCTTGATCATTCTGCGATGCGCCCTCGTTGCCCTTGGGGTCCCCTTTGTCCTCGTCATCGCCGTTCTGAACGCCAAGCACATGATGCATGTCCAACTCGGGCATTTCGTCTTCCGACTCGTCAAAGACGTCGCGCTCCGCATTTGTCGTAGTTTGTAGATCTTTCTTCCCGGGGCTCGGATTGGCATCATTCGACGGCGCAGGCTTGTCTGCAGCGGCCGGGCTGTGCGGCAAAGGCGCGTCGGAGTGTAGGCTACGAAAATTGGCCAGGTTGTCGACGACGGCCTTCGGCGGGAGTGCGGGGTTGTCCAAAATATTGTCGAAGACGTCCGTAAGCTCCGCGAGGTGGGCGTCCCCTGCATCGACCTCGTCCCTCGCGAACGTGGAGCGCGTAGCAAACGTGGCCAGCTTCCTCCCCACGCTGGCCCTCAGGCAGTCCAGGACTTCGGGGTCCCTGTCGACGGGGGGCAGCGCGCCGGGCGGGCGCTGCGCAAACTGGTCGGCAAACACGCGCACGTCCTGCAGCACGAGCGTGGCCGTCGGCGGCGTGGTCGAGGCGTCCGGCACGACGACCGCGGCCACGGGTGCCACGAGATACCCCACCAGATTGTGCGTAGTCACGCCCAGGTCGTCCACGTCCGCGTCTAGATTCGACGCCGCCGCCTGCGACAGCACCGCCTCGGCCGTGTGCAGCCCGTCGTACACGCGCAACTTGCGCCGGGCCGTCACCGCGGAGATTACCTGCAGATACGAGCCGTCCAGCGACGAAGACCGCGGCGTCGGCGACAGCGCGTGCATCAGGTACGGCTTGAGCCACGGCGTGCATGTACTCATGTGCGACATGGTGCGATGGCGGTGGCGATGGGGCGCACGCCGCGACGGACAGATGCAATGTTGCCGGGGGATTAGGGGATTAGTAGGGAGCGGATGTGGAACGGCGGTGGTTCGCAGACGGGGGCCGGTCGGGGAAGGCCTGGCGTAACGGCAGGCGCGTGCGTAGCGGAGGCATGGCATAGCCGTGCTTTCGCTTGGGGCCAACTAACGAAAATTAGGGGCGACTCATTATTGCTGACAGTTCTTCTTACAGTGACATGCTGTAAGAAGAGCTGTAAGCGCTCTTTCACTTTGCTCCCCTGCCGCGGCGGTGGCGTAAAACCACTCGACCCGCCCTCGTCGCCGACCGTCAGTCATCCCATCTCCCCAACGCACGTCCCCACCTGTTCCTGAATCCCCAATGCCGCGCAAAGCCGGCGGCACGCGCCGCAAGCGGCGCACGCACTTGAAACCGACCTCGGCTGGCCAGTCAGCCGGCACGCCTTCGTCCGTGCCGCGGTCCTTCGTGCTGCGGCGCGGCGCGGTGCCAACGGGTATCCGGGACCTCGTTCCGGACCTACGGCAGGCGCTGATGCCGCACACGGCGGTGAACCTCCGCGAGCGCAAGTCGAACAACATCCGGGACTACCTCTCCGTGGCGTCGCAGCTTGGGGTGTCGCACCTGTGGCTGCTCTCCGCGACCGCGCGTGCGCCGTACCTACGGATCGCGACCGTGCCGCAGGGCCCGACGCTGACGTTCCGGATCGTGAACTACTCGCTGTGCGCGCACGTGCGGGCGATGCAGAGGCGGCCGCACGTGGCGCAGGCGCGCGACATGGACGAGGCGCCCGTGCTGGTGATGAACCGGTTCGGCGGCGGCGGCAAGGAGAGGCAGCTGGTGGCGGAGACGCTGCGGCATTCGTTCCCGGCGCTGCATGTGGGAGAGACGAAGCTGGCGGCGCTGAGGCGCGTGCTGCTCGTGGATCGTGACGAGGAGAGCGGCGAGATAAGGATCAGGCACTACGCGCTCAAGGTGCACGCGGCTGGGTTGTCGAAGCCCGTACGAAAGCTGATTACTAAGCGACGCGTGCCGAAGCTGGCTAGGCTCGCCGATGTGGCGCAGCTAATGGACGGGAGTGCGGCTGGTGTGCTGAGCTCGGATAGTGAGGTGGAAGGGATTGGGGAGGCTGGGCGAGTGACGCTGGGGCAGCAGGTCAAGCATTTGAAGAAGGGGGCGAATAGTACGGTTAAGTTGGTGGAGCTGGGGCCGAGGTTGACGTTGAAGTTGGTGAAGATTCAGGGGGGTGTGTGCGATGGGCCGGTGCTGTTTCATGAGTTTGTGCGGAAGAGCGAGGGAGAGGTGGAAGAGGATCGGAAGCGGATTGAGAGCAAGGAGGCGCTGAAGAGGAAGAGGAGAGAAGAGCAAGGGAAGAATGTAGAGAAGAAAATGGAGGTGAAGAGGGCCAAGAAGGCGCGGCATAAGAGGAACGTCGAGGCTAGGGTCAGGGCGGAGGCGGAGGCGGAGGCGGAGGCGGAGGCGGAGGAGAGAAAGGCGGCGGACGCTGGGGGGGATGACGGCGATGATGAGGGAGGGGGAGGATGACGAGTAGGAGTACTGTATGAAGGTACAGCAAGAAGTTAAGACGAGGGAATTGTATGCTGAATCCGTGGTCATTTTGAGGACTGTAAAGCGCGGGGCGTGCAGTACTGTACGCTTGAAACAGTTTACTGCACAGTATGTACTGTCGCGCGGATAAAATGAGGTAATTTTTTGAGGGGTGGCTCTCGAGAAGACCTGGTGCTCGAAATTTCGTGTAAACTCAGGTTTTCAGTCTATCCAACGGTGCCGTACAGTTGGCGGCGGCGGAGTGTCAGGAGACAAATTCGATTATGTAAGGGTTGCGGGTTACTGTACCCAAGGGTACCTGTCAGAGCCTGTGGTAAATCTGCACGTAATCGCCTCTCATCGCCCATGTAAACGACCGAAATCCTCATTTTTACCCCCATTTCCAACCCGTCCGTCCCGTCTCCAATACATCGTGCGTCATCATCCGTCCCTTCCTTGCGCTGCGCCCCGCCACCGACAACCACAGTCGCTTCTCCTTCTACCGCCGACCCTTACTTGCCCCAACTGTGCATACTACGCCGAACTCACTTCGAACTCTCCCTCTTCCCCCCCCCCCCCCCCCCCCCCCCTCCCCTTCCCTCCCCCGTCTCAACCTTCTGGCACATCCCCGCGTCATGAAAGCTGTCACCAAAGACTCCGACAGCGCCGACAAGTTGCCCCCGAATCACACCGCCCCCTCCCCCGCCCCCGGCACCAAGCCCCCCTATGTCGTCGCCTTTTTCATCTTCTGCTGGTTCATGGCGAACGGCACCACCGTCCTCTTCAACAAGTACATCTACAAGTCGCTCCACTTCACCAACCCTCTCTCCCTCACGCTAATCCACATGACCACGCAGAGCATCCTTTCCCATCTAACCATCGACTACTTCCACCTCGTCGACAAAGTCCGCGTCGAGCCGTATGACTATTACTCCAAGCTCCTCGTCATCGCCGCCGTATTCTGCTCCAACATTTGCCTCGGCAACATCAGCCTGCGCTTCGTCGCAGTCTCCTTCATGCAGACTGTCAAGTCCTTCACCCCGGTTGCCACCGCCCTGCTGCAGTACGTCGTCTTCAAGTCCCGCCTCAACCCCCCAGCCCTTATGGCCCTCATCCCCATCACGGGAGGCGTCGCCCTCGCCTCGTGCACGGAGCTCGAGTTCCACATGGGCGGCTTCATCGCCGCCCTCACCGCCTGCTTTTTGACTGGCCTCAAGTTTGTACTCAGCTCCCAGATGCTCGCCGGACGGTACAAGCTCGACAGCATCAACCTTTTGTACTATATGGCCCCGCCGTCCGTCGCTTTGCTCACCCCGATCTGCTTGCTGCTCGAGCGCCGCAGCGTCATGGATTGGGTCGAGGATCCCGCGAGAACGTCGAATGATTACTTGCTCTTGCTCTTCAGTGGCATTGTGTCTTTCATCCTCAACGTTACCTTGTTCATCGTTCTTAAGGCCACCTCCTCTGTTACAGTCACCGTCGCGGGGAACGTCAAGACTGTCCTTGTTATCGGCGTCAGCATTCTCATATTTAAGAACCCTGTCACCATTATCAACATGCTCGGCTGTCTCATTGCCATTTCTGGCTGCTGCTGGTATGGTTTGATCAAGGACAAATGGGCAACCATGGGTACCTTGGATTTAGGAAAGAGTACCAGCGGATATACGCCTGTCGACAAGACCGACACCAGAGACTCTAATCAATAGACGTCGCGCTTTCAACGCACAACAAAGTTGTCAGCCGGCCTATCCGGTCAGCTTATCCGCTGATTTTTTTTGACCCCACGTGCATAGGGAAAGTCCCAGCACGCGGCCTTAACAGGTTCTCGCCATCCTAGAGCCACGGAGACGGGCGTGATGGCGAAGTGTGCAAAGCTTACTTTGAAAATGACCATTGGATACCCGGCGTAGCGGGCAGCGTTAACCGTGACCACACACGGATGCAAAGGCATCATGCGTTCTGCATAGATCGCCTAGTTTTTTAACTAGCGGCAGTTTGCAGTGCGCCATGCGAGGCTGCTTGTCTGGCGTCACGTGATGACGTATCTTCAATAGACGCCCTTTTGTAAATTTCTAAGTCCCTTTACATGTGTGTTTAATGAGTGAGTTTTTTTTTTTTTTTTTGACGTGCGACTCTCCCCGTTACGAAGGTGGTTCGCAGTACAGTAAAAAGGCCAGCTCGTTGGAAACTGCAAACCTTGAAGCTGTCAAACCACCGGCAAGCCACAGAAAATCAACTTGTCAGAAAAAAAGTCAAGGCATGCGGTTCTGTTTAGAATAATACATGAGGAGAATCCCTTTCCCCTTTGTTCCACTTTTTTATCCCGTAATCCCAAACGCTACGCTGAGTACAACTAACACAAGCACGCCCGCGCCCACCCATAGAATCCAGTTCTGCTCATACGGGGCGGAGATCTCAGCTTTGAGCTTCTCCTTGAGCTGCTCGTCAATCTGGGCCTGCGCTGGGTCTCCATATTCGTAGGTCGCCTGTGTTTCTTTTGGCGCGTTGGACCTCCACGTGACGGGGTCCAGCACCTCCCTTTCGCCAAACTTATCCCTCGCCTCCGTGCGGCGGTTCTCGGCCTGGACCGCAGCCATGGACTTGCGCTCTGACAGCGTCTCCGGGCTCTCCACCACGAGGGTGACAAAGTCGCCGGCGCGGATACGGATCGACTTCATGACGCGGTCCAAACCCACGCCGCGCGTGGACCAGACTTCCTCGCCGAAGGTGGCCGACACGGCGACGAGGATGTCGCCTTCGTTGATCTCGCCAGAGTCGGCCGCGTTGCCCTCCGGGTCCATCTCCGCCACGAAGACCATGCCGTCCTGCCCCTCCTCCAGCACCAGCCCCAGCGGCTTCTGCACCGTCACCGACCGGTCGGACGAGTCCACCATGCGCTTGGCGCGGTCCTTCCCATCCTGGTAGATGTTGTAGTTGAAACCCTCCTCGCACACGATGCGACCCGGGAGAAATGAGCGGCGCGATAGGCGCGCAGTCGGGGCGCGGCGGTGCGATACCGTGCACCCGCAAAAGGAGGAAGACGCCGTTAGAGAGGCCGGCGTGAAGAGGGCGGATGAACCTAGCGCGTTCGCGAAGGCAACCATGTTCGGAGGTGTGAGGGTTTGTGTTCTCGTGAGGAGGTTGTGGCGTGAAGATGAGGGGGGGGACGAAATAGCGGGGGAAGCTCGCAGGTTCTAATTCGCAGGTATGAATGGACGGAGGACGGTGAGATTCGGTGCCGTGTGAAGGGTAGGGAGATTGGATGAGTCGGGGTACGACAAAGAGGACATGCGGAGGGGGGGGGGGGAACTGGGCGCGGATAGAATGAAGGGGAGGAGGTGATCGAGGACGCGTGAAGTGCCAAGTGGAGGCGTTTTGAGCTTTCCGGCCAAAATCAATGGGTCACAAGCACCTGCCTCCCGCCTGGTGAACCGCCTGATCTGCCGACGGTTGGTGCACAGCCACGGAGGGTATGCTGTAATGCGCTGGTATGATCTCGCACACATCCACCGGCGCCTCCACCGGCCAGCCTTGGACGCCACTCGAAAAATCTGAGCCGAGGCCGGTTCCGCCGCCGCCGCCTCGGCAAATTGCCATAGATCCCCAGATTCTGCGCGGCGCACCACCTAGATACACGCCACGCGTTTGTGGGGCATTCCCGCGTAACAACAGCGCTTCTGTGCTCGGTGGAGCGAAAGCATGTCTCACGGGTGCGCCGATGCCATCGAGCAAGTGCGCTTGTGCAGGGCACTTGTATCTCATCATCCTTACGCTTCACTCCTGTGTAGATAGAATGCACGCTAAACCGCTGCCATTTCATGAGGACACCCGTCGAAGGCTCTGCAGGCGCATAAGCTGATCATGACTTATGAGTTTCTTCGCGAGCCAGACATCAACAACTAAACATCAGCCAGCATCAATAGGATAGCAACGCGGTGCTGATGCAGTACCACCGCTCTCACCAAAGCGCGATGCTTCAGGAATAGGATACGGAAGCCGCGGAGGCGAATGCATGCAAAAATTGCACTTCTTGCTCCCCTCCTTCATGAATGCGTACAGGTCTCACACGTGTAGAGGCGCAATAAAACTCGAGATCTAGACGAGATCGTCACTTCTTGATCCGCTGGAGCCGCTCGCACGTGAACAGTTTTGGCAGAATTTCATAAAACTACGACTATTTTTGCGAAAATGACGTTTTTTTCAGGGACACAACCAATCAAACCGACACACGGCTCACTAAATTCCCCTTACCCTCCCGTTTTTGCCTAAACTTTCCCGCTCCCTCATTGGCTGCCGTCGCCCGGCCGCCGCTTGCCATCGCAAGCAGCGCCTCTGCAGCGCGCCCAGCGCACGAAACCGACGGCGCCCTCTTTCACGCGCAGCGTCCCGCAGCCAACATTCTCACTCGCTCCCTCCCAAAGCCCCTCTGAAAGGCACGTCCCTCCTTACCCCGCCTTTCCATTCCCCCATCCGATCCTCTGAGCCAACCCCGTCCCCGCCAAACACTCCACCATGGGTAACGGTAAGCCCGCGGGCATGCAGTGCGCGCGCAAGCTGCGCACGCACCGTCGCGCCCAGAAGTGGCACAACAAGCGGTACTCACGCAAGCACTCTGCGACCGCTCTCAAGGCGAACCCGTTCGGGGGCGCCTCCCACGCCAAGGGCATCGTGCTGGAGCGCATCGGCATCGAGGCCAAGCAGCCCAACTCGGCCATCCGCAAGTCGTGCAGAGTCCAGCTCATCAAGAACGGAAAGAAGATCGCCGCCTTCGTTCCGGGAGACGGCTGCCTCAACTTCGTCGAGGAGAATGATGAGGTCCTTATCTCCGGCTTCGGACGGAGCGGACATTCCGTCGGTGATCTTCCCGGTGTACGCTTCAAGGTTGTGAAAGTCGCCGGTGTTTCGTTGCTCGCCCTGTTCCGGAATAAGAAGGAGAAACCGAGAACTTGAGCAGTGCCTGCTTGGCTTTCTCACTTTTGGGTGCCCCGCATGATTCACGTGCCAGTTTGCATCGGCGCCTCTGTACAGTCTGCTCTGGTTTTCTGATCGCGTCTGTGGACCGTGGTTTACGGCTCTCTTGTACGCCGCCACATCTTGCGGCCGCGAGTCCCGTCGAGACTGGAGCCCTGATGTGGTCGACGCCGCGAACCGTAACCGTTGTATGGAAATCTTGTCTTTGGTGCAGTCATCCTGTTCTTTTATCACTCTTGAGCCAACGGTATCGCCAAAGGTAGAGAGATCTTACGCTGATGTCGGTGGCATATTGTGCTTTCAATAAAGGGTTACAAATTTCTCCTTGCGCTGTCTGGCCATCCGACCTATCGCATTCTCAACCCTGTGTACGGTGTACCTGTGCTTTATGACTTGCCTAGCACACTATAGCTCTACATCGTACAAGCCGAAGTGAGCATCATGCACTCATGGGTCGCCTTGGCACACTGCGAAAACTACTGGGGTAATCCGCGTTCACTGTCTGGTTGCGTTGGCGCCTAGAGTGGTAATAGTGCATCAAACTATCAACATTCGCTGCATCATAGCAAAACACAACCCCAACGCGAATTGGGCATTTCTGGCAAGTCACCAATGCGGTGGACTGTTCGCATTCAAACAAGTCCGATCTGACCTGGCGCAGTATGGCCACGGCGGGATATCGCGGGGCCTTTGGAGTAAATCACTGCTCAATCGGAAAATGGGTTTGTTCATTCTTGGAAATTTGAGGCTGGACGGCCCCCGCGTAAGCGACGTTATTCGGATTGTCCGATCTATTCCAAAATTCCTTTCGCGACGCTATACGGATCAGCCTGAATGTTTGAATGAGATGTGGCATCAGCAACAAGTGCTAGTCGCACGCTGACTTTGCGTTTCCCAGAAAGAGATGCTGCCGCGTAGGGTTGTGTCCGGCTGCGATCGAGCGATATCCTGGGTCACCCATAACACTTGAGGACGTTATTTGGTGTACAGGGCATGTTTAAAAGCCTCTGCTCACCATTCAGTTGCTGCTTCCATGAAATCACTTGTTTAGTAACACACCGATCGCGAATATCTCGGGTATTTTGCGATTTAGCGATAGCTAGAACGGAATTTGTCTGCTACGAGGATTGTGGTGTTCGCAAAGGCAGCCTGGCGTACACTTGGGTTTGCGATGCAAAGTGTTGGTGATGACAGTCGGCCGCTCCACCTTTAGCGATTGCGACGATTGAAGAGTTGGGGGGAGACAAGTCAAAACACCTGTTTCAAGGATGCGAAGGATGGTTGATCGAAATGCAAGTGTCACACGGTGGTGACAAACTGATGAAAAGGGGGCGACACACAACTCGACACGAGAACTCGAGGCCTATTCCTGCGGAAGGCGATGGGATCTCCGTCTGACGATCTCGACGCCGATGCCGTCGAGCACGGCGGGCAAGGCGACGTGTGGCTTAATGATGCGGACCCTCACCTGGGTAGCCTGATGGATTTCGTGGAGGACCTGGTCTGCGATGTCAGCGGCGACGCGCTCGACGAGGTGCCTGGTCTGGTCCTGGACGGCGGCCCTGGCAGCTTCGAAGACGCGGACGTAGTCGAGGGCGTGGTTGAAGTCGTCCGTGGCGCAGGCGCGCGACAGGTCGGCCGTGACGTCGACGTCGACGACAAACTGCTGGCCCAGGGCGTTCTCCGCGGCGTGCACGCCGTGGCGGCCGTACAGACGCAGGCCGCGCAGCAGGAGCTTGTCGGCGGCGGGCATTGCGGGATGGAGGTTGAGGCGGCAGTCGCGGGCGGGAGATAGACGCGAAAAAGAGATGCAACACAACGGTGGCGTTGTGCATAACTGACCAGGAGGCGGTTTGTCGTACAATTGGGGCGCAGATAGGAGCGGAGCGGAGCGTTTGGCGAGGCGTCCTGCAATGATGTTTGAAATTTGAAGGTGCGTTGCTGGTTACATTGCTGGATGTCGGGCATGATGCAGCAGATGGCAAGAGGAGGGGGGGCTACTGTAGGTGAAAGGGGGGGCTAAAGGGGAGGCCCGAAATAATCGGACAGATTCACAATTACTGGGCAAACATTTTGTTTCATAAATCTTGCTCAGGTGCATATTTGCTATCAATAGCGATGTGACGAAGTGAGCCTCGTGCCTCCCCCCCGTCCCGCGCCAGCGGGCCGAGCGACGGCGAGCTTTTATTCTGTTCTGATGGTGCTACCTACGGCAATTGGTGTGGCCTGGCCTGTGGCCTGGCTTGTGGGTCATCACCTGCTACTGTATCATTGGGGCGGATGGGGCGATTGGCCCGTGAATCGCGCGTCGACGATCTTCATTTTGTGGGTCATCACAGTCCCCCTGACGCGCGGTTTGCGGGTCAATGAGCGTGGGGTCTGGTTGGAAGTAGACTTGTTTGCTGCTTGGGTATATCCCAAGGTTGGATCGGTGTCCTTCGAACAGTGCGGGTTTCAGTGGTTTGGTCATGATGTCGGCGTACATGCGCCGACTTGGCACGTGTTTGAGGGACAACGCTTGGTGTTGTGTGAGGTCTTGCAGGAGGTGGTAGCGAATGTCGATACATTTGCGCCGTTTTGTCCGTGCGGTGTTGCGCGCGATGGTGATTGCTGCAGCATTGTCTATGCACATGGTGGTGGGCTGTTCTTGTGTGTATCCCAGATCTGTGAACATATTACGGAGCCAGACAGTGTCTTGCGCAGTTTCGGCGGCTGCTATATACTCGGCCTCGCACGTGGACTGGGCTACCAGTGGTTGTTGCTTGGAACGCCAGTGCACTGTGGCGCCGTACACTTGGTATACTGAACCGGAGATGGATTTCCTTGAGACGGGGTCATTGGCAAAGTCAGCGTCAGCGTATGTTATGAGGAGGGGTGCCGTGTTGTGGTGGGGGAACAATAAACTGTGATTCTTTGTGACGATGAGGTATCTGACGGTCCTTTTGAGGAAGTTCCAGTGGCGTTGAGTGGGACATTTTGTTGCTCGTGCTAGCGCTGCTGTGGGGTAACTGATGTCTGGTCTGCTGCAGTCCGCAATGTAGCGGATTTCACCAAGTGCTGCACGATATGGTGCGGTGATTTTGTCATCTGCAGTTTCTTTCGGTGTCGGTGGGTCTATTCTGGCACCGTCTGCGTATGGCGTTTGATGTGGTATAGAGTCTTCCATGTGTAGGTATTGCGCTACGTGCTGGATGTGCTGTCGCTGGCAGACGTGAATGCCTGCTGGCGTGTACGAGATATTCTAATTGAGGTACGATGTTGGCTTGCCAAGCCTTTTGACTTTGTATTTGACTTGGAGTGTGTTGTAGAATTCGTCGTTCAGCTTTGTGGTGCTGGCAGCTGCCAAAAAGTCGTCCATACTTACTGCGATGAGAATGATGTCGTTGCGCATGCGCTTGAAGAATAGGGAAGGATCGGATTTGGTTTGGGTGTATCCGTGCTGTTTGAGGTGTTGGTACAGTTTGGTTGAGTACGTATGGGCGGCTGGTGGAGTGCCGTATATGTTGCCTTTGAGCTGCCCTGCGGCAGCTTCGTGCTTGTAAGAACTGTCAAACCGTTTGGGTTGCCAGACATATACCGGCGTTGTGTGGTCATACGCTTCGTGCAAATATGCACCCGTGATGTCGAAGTGTTCAAGGTGCATGTCGTGCGCTGCGGCTAATGCGAAAATGATGCGCGGTTGACTTTCTGCCATGTATGTGGCAACTTTGAGTGGGCCGTAATGGATGTCCGGAATCATGAGGTCGCCGCGCACTGAGCATCGTGCTTTCCTAGTTACTGCTGTTGGGTCGTTGGTGGTTGGTTTGTATCTGTATGTCAGGGTCATAGGGATGATTTCGTTTCGTGGCGGTAGGTGTTTGTATGGATCCCAGTTGATTGCGTGCGTGAGATCAAGCTGGTCTAATTCTGCGGTGTGTGCTTTGCCCCACTCGGTTGCGTCAGGGTATTTTCGCGCTTGTTGTCGTGTGCGTGGTGGAGGTGTCGCGGGTGTGATCGTGAGTGGGATGGATGGGCGGCGTTGCTTGGCGGTGAAGGCAGCGCTTGTAGTGAGCGCCGGGTCGTTGCGCTTGGTGTAGGGTGTGAAGTTGCTGTCACGTACAATCTGGTAGCTGCGTGTAGCCAGGTTGTAGACTTTGATATGTGTGACATTTATGCCGTACATGTATCGCACTGTGTGCGCGCGTGTTTGGAGTTTGTGTTTGGGGTTTTTGAGGATGGGGACCGAGCCGAGTTGACCAAAGATGAAGAGGTTGGCGATCGCCGGCGGCGAACCATGCC
>NW_005179190.1:14785-114999 GCF_000350225.1 Chondrus crispus
CGAGTGCGGTTTCCTGGGGTGTGTAGGGAGTGGAGGGCTTGAATTTGATGCCTCGCTGAGATAGGAACTGTTGTACGTATTTGGAGGTGTACTCCCTTGCATTGTCGGTTGTTACGATGAGCGGGTATTTGTCTGTTGAGCTCGCGATGGACTCGATGGCTGTGGTGAGGGTGGCGGGTACTTGGGCGCCGGTGGAGAGGAATGCTACTACGAGGTAGCGTGTTGCTGTATCCAGGATGGTCATGAAGTATTTGCTGTTCTGCATGGATGGTGGTGATATGGGACCGCAAACATCAGATGACAGGCTTTGCCCTGCAGCGGTCGTATGCACCGCACGTTTGTGGGGGGTGGCGGCCGTCTTGCCATCGATACAACCGGAGCAGGATATCTTGGGTGGGTTGGTTTGCAGTGTGCGCGGTAGGATGGGGATTAATCCATGTTTGGCCATTTTTGCGATGGATCTGGGGCGTAGGTGCCCAAGCTTGAGATGCCATTCGTGCATTTGTTTGCGCGCGGCGGTTGGTGGTGTTGTTGGCGGCTCGTGTGCCGCTGCTCTGATACGGTGAGGTGATGGTGTGGGTATGTTGACTTTGGTTGGTTTGGTGCGGTGTGTTGCTTTGAGCAGGTTCGCGGGTTTGGTGGTGAGTGTTGTGGTCTTGGGGCGTGGTGGTGTTGGAGGTGATGGGGATTTATTTTGCTGTTGTTGTTGTCTGTTGTAGGGTGTGCCTCGGGCGGCTAGCACGTTGCCTATGGCCCGTTTGGGAGACGCGTGCGTGGTGCCGGTGTCGGTGCGGTAGAAACCTTGATGATATTTAGCTTTGAGTAGCGGTGATGGTAGCTTCGTTGGCGCGTGGAGGGTTGCTTCGTTTGGCGTGAATGTGACATGGCCGTGGCGTGTGAGGTCGTGGACGGACAGTAGGTTGTGGCGTAGGAGAGATGCACAAACTGCATTGGTGTCGACGCGTTTAGGCGTCGTGGATATTGTCATCTTGCCGTGTTGCGTGATGGGGCAGTGTTGGCCCGTGGCCGTGTGGGTTAGTTTCCCGGTGGATGGGCGGAGTTCATGGTGTGGATGGGTGACGTGTGTGGGGTTAGCGGCGGAGTCTAGGAGGAAGTGGAGCTTACCTGGTGGGGTGTTGGTGTCCGCGTGCTGTGCTGCTATGATTTGTTCGAGTTGCTCGATTCTCTGTTGTAGTTCTTGGGTGTTCGTGTCGTTGGTGTTGTTGTGTGTGCGGATGTCCCCCTGTCGTTGCATGTCGTCTTCGTAAATGCTGTTGGCGTTGTATGGCTGACCGCGGATTCCTTGCAGTGTGTAGCACTGCTCAGTGTTGTGGGTGATGCTGCCGTGGTGACTGCACCACTTGCCGGTCCATCCTTTGGGGCGCTGGTGGTTGCGTGGTGTCCAGAGTTGCCTCGGGCTGCGTCGTTGCTGCGGTGTCAGCTGGTAGGGTTGGCGTGGCTGGTACTGCTGCTGGTGTGTTTGATGGGGTATGATCGGTGGCTGTTGTGTCTGTTTGGGGAATGCGGGTTGTTGTGGGGTAGTGTTGTGTTGCTTGTTCTACATGAGCATTACCTGACGGACATGGTTGGTGAGCTGACGGATGGATGCGGGTGGTGTGTCAGCAAGGATTACAGCGACGAGGCCGAGATCGGGGTGGTTGCTGATTCCCTGTATCATGTAGTTGACTGTTGTCCTTTCTTGCCAAATGTTGGGGTAGTTTGCGTTGATCATTTTCTGACGGATTGAGATGTGTGTGTCGACGAATGTAGAGAAATCAGAGCCAGGTAGGAGTTTGTTAGAACGTGCCTCGGCGTCGAGGACTTCGTGGGTTTCTATATGCGCGTCGTGGATGTGTTCGCGGAGTAGGGTGCAGATGTGGCGGGGGGATTCGCGGAGAATGGTGGGTTGGAGGAGTGCTACGATCGCGGGCGGGAGGCTAGGGATGATGAGCTTGCGGAGCTGGTCGGCTTGTTTGGCGTGTTGCTGCGCGATTGCTGGGTCTGTGGTGGGTGCTGGGTCGGTTTCGAGAATGTGTGCGGCTTCGATCGTCCTCGTGTGGAGTTGGAAGGCGTCGTACCAGTACGTGTAGTTGGTGTCGTTGAGTTTGGGGAGTTGTTCGAGTGTGTTCATTTGTGCGCTGTTGTGTTGTGTCTTTGGGTTGATGTTGATCGTTTTCGTTGAGTTGTGTTTGGCGTAGTAGCTGGTTGATGTGTTCGTTGATTTCTTTGTTGATGGCGCGTTGTTTAGCGCGCTTTGTTCGTGTTGTGTGTTTGTTGGTTGTTGGATTGTGGGCGCTGGGATCGGTGGAATGTTGTGGTGGACTGGTGGGGGGCAGTGGTTGCATAGGGGCGCATAACCTGTGACGAAGTGAGCCTCGTGCCTCCCCCCGTCCCGCGCCAGCGGGCCGAGCGACGGCGAGCTTTTACTCTGTTCTGATGGTGCTACCTACGGCAATTGGTGTGGCCTGGCCTGTGGCCTGGCTTGTGGGTCATCACAAGCGAATATGCACCTGAGCAAGATTGATATCAACCCATGCGGCTTTACATCGTTCCAATGACATTGTACACCACCAAGCGCCGCGCCACGTGGATAGATTCAAGAAAAACTGCGGATCTTGCAGCCCGCCCAAAACAACACCTACAACGCCCCAACAGTCCTCTCTCTTGCTCGACCTGAGTGGGCAGTCGTCCAAACCCCCATCACCACCCTCCCAGTGCTCGTGAAGAACAACACCAAATATGGCGACAAAACGCGTGACTGCTCCGCTCGACAGAGTAGCAGACGCGCTCAGGTTTATCCAATGCAACCACACCTACCGAGATGTCGCTGAAAAGTTCGGCATTGCTCATTTAACTCTGCACCTGCGCATGACTACGAGTGGCCCCATTCCAAAGGCCAGTAGAAAACCGAACTTGTCCCCATTCAAGGATAACATCATTCTCGGATTCCTTGTGAAGGGGGAACAGGATGTTCTGCCTTGAACAAAGCAGAATCTTCCAGAGGCCGTCCAAACATTTGTTTCACATATGTCCCCCGCCAAAAGACGGGAGCTTGGCGGGAAGTGGAACGGACCAAACAGGGGATGGCTGAATCGCTTCCGCAGGAAGTATGCAGACAAGCTCGCGTTTGTTCGTCCACTTCTCCAAGAAGCAGTTTGACACCAACAGGACAATGGGCAAGCAATTACGAGATATTTGGCAACCGTGCGGAAACGCGTTGGGGAAAACGACAATGATGCCTCGCGTTTATTCAATCTGTATGAATTCGGATGCAGTCCGGCAAAAGTAATCTGATAGAAAGTCTCGTTCACATTCAAACATTCCGCGAAGAGGATCTTGAAACATCCGTCGCGCCGAGATCGGAGATCTCGCACGTATTACGATGATCCCTGTTATATCTGCGACCAGTGCGCACGGCCCCCTTGTCCGTTTTGAAGGGAACGCGCATTCCTTACCGCGCGGTTTTGAATTATGGAATCCGCCAAAAGGAATCACCTCTCAAACATCTGCCGCGCCATTCAGTTATGGTAAAGCGTGGGAAAATGGGGGCGTGGACCGATCGAACTTCATATCTTGGGCTTACAAGGGTTTTGGAATACGCGCAAGATTTGACTGCACACAGCCTCAAGGTACCCTTCTGGGTGGCTCAATTCTGAACACTTTTCAGAAAGGCAAAAATCGTTGAATTTACCAATCAAAACGATGTTTTCTTGCCCGAACTGAGGCCACAACGAGCTTGAAAACACAAAAAGGGGTCAATTATAAAAAGTTCGCGAAGCACTATCAACGCATGTGTGCCAAAAGCATCAATCCCGACGCCGCTTTGGTTTTGCCATGCGACAAGCTACCTTCGCCTTCTGCAACACCCCTTCCGTGTGCCCTGGCCCACTGCGCTATCGGGATGTCATCCCAAACGTCCGTAGAAGGACCCTCTCGTGCCTGACCAAAACGAAGCTCTGCAGTGGGAGCGTGGTTTTCTTTCTCAGCATCAGACCCATTTCGGATGACTGGCACCTCAATTATCTTTCGGGTAGTGTGTCCAGGCTCCGAAACACAGTCTTTGCTACTGAACGAAATCTCTTTTTCCTTCGGAGCCTCGAGAAGTTGCGCTGCTGCTTTGGACGCACTTGATTTGCGGCCTCTTTGTGACACTTTTGCAAACTTTGTAGGCGTGACGTTGGTATTTAAAAGTCGGTTGACCTTGAACTTATGGTTTAGGAGTACCTGTATCTCTACGAGTGATTTTTGCGCACAACCACCCCGGTTTGAAATTCGACTTATTTTCTCGAGAAGGTGACGGGACTCACGTCAGGACTCTGCAATGGAATCAGTTCGCCAAACGTGACTCCTGCGGGTTGGGGATTGGTAGGTAAGGTTCCGAGGGGAGTTGTCGCTGACTTGGCTTTGTTCGAAGCGGTCCATAAATTGGCAATTCATCGGCCACAAGCCTGCTTCAATGAAGGATTTTCGGGCAATATCTGGAGTCAGGACACGGTGTCCGGCCACCGGAAGCATGATTTCAAAAGCCGTATTCGCCCACGGGAGATGACTTATCATCAGCAAGTCATCTCTCGTCTTTCGTACCGTGCGCTGAAGGTACTTGTTGACGGATTGGTCACATGGCTGCAGTAAGTGGGTGGTATTAGCCGGTAGTTTAACGACCAGAATCCGAAGCTTTTCGCATTCTTGCAGTCACGCCTCTCTGTGCGGAGAGTTGCGGCTATCTACAAGCAGCAAAATGTGCTCATCACGAGGTATCGTCTTTCGTGCATGTTCGTCAATATGGTGCACAACTTTGACGATAACGCCCTTGTCGATGGACCCATGACTGGTAACTACCAGTTCAGTGTCAGCAGGAAACCAATTTCCGTTGCACAGCCAGTGAGGTACACCCGTGTTGTCAGTGAAGTCTGTCGAATCAAGCAGAGAGCGCCAGGATTTCATGACTTTCTTCCCTGATGCAATAATAAAAAGTGGGGCAATATTCCCACAGGCTGCTACCGCAATACCAGCTGTCAGGTGTTTTCCGGGATCTTTTATTCCCCTTCGCGCTCCGCCCTGGTTAAACACTCGGTCTTTTGTCCATACTCGCCACAGACGGCTGTGTCGTCCCAATTCCAGATTTTTCGCGGGTCTGAAAAAAGGTCTGGGAACTTTTTCTGAAGCTTCTGGATTACATCTTTTAGCGTACCTATATGAGTGGGGTTTTGGGCTGCAGGCCTTGCGCTCGAAACCTGCTCCGACGCGCGAAACGTCAGTTCCCTATGTCGGGCTCGGAAGGATCGGATTGCGTCGGAGGAAGGGACACCGTTGGAAAAAGAGTTACGTCCATCCTGCGCAATTTGTCCCTGTACGCTCTTCATGAGTGCACAATCTACTGCAAATCCTCTCTCAGCAGCCTCTAATGTCCTTGACACTACTAAAGTTTCATCAGCGCTAGACAAAATCGGACGGCGACCAGCGAAGTGCGACTCAGGGTCTAGCAGTTTTTCAAGCCTTTTTGTGTCCATTTCTGTCAATGCTTTCTTGATGCTGTACACGATGGAAAGAGAGATGCCCGTTCGGCTGGAGACAGTTCTTGCGGGATCGCCGCGCATCAGGAAGTGATGTGCTTTTTCTCATCCTACACGCTCGGCTTTGCGTCTGGTGAGGCGTTTCTTGTGCCCAATTGTTTGGGCCCGCATAGAGCGTGGCCTTTCTGCTCACGCCGCAAGAGGCACCGTCTATTGCATTACTAGGGATCAGAGAGAGTGTAGGAGGTTATGAGATGGCCGAGCGGTGGTTTTCTCGGAAGGGGTTGAGGTTTGAGGGCGGGAGTACGATGGATTGATTTTTTAGAATTGACCCCTTTTTAGAATTGAGCCGCCCAGAAGGGTACTGTGAATTTAAAATAGTCATCGTTCCCAGCTATCTTTGGATGTAATGGATCTCTTGGCGACTCCTGGTGTCATTGTCTATGCGCTCCACGCACATACATCAGGTAAAACACAACCATGTGACACGGTGTTGTTTGGATCCTTCAAAGCATCATCTGGATGCTACCCTTCGTGATTGCGTTCTTCCCCACCCGGACCACACTTTCGACCCCTTTGACTTTTCAAGGTCCTCAAGTTCGCTTAAAATTCTACCGTGACTCCGGAGAGTATACGGGCAGGCTTTCGTAAAGCCGATTTATGGCTCATGGACCACACGCGCATTCTGGGGGCGCTTTTCCTGCTACAACAGACGCGCTCGCTCCCATACGCAGCGCAGCTGAGCTGGACGCATAATTTGCGAAGAAGCTACAGGAAGTGAGAAATACAGTACTTGGAAGCGACACTGTTTTGACTACTAGTGGGGATGTGGACACTACAAACGGCGGTGTTTTTCAGCTCCTCAAGCGCTTGAGACTGCGAAGGAAGTAGGACCTGAACGCAAGGAAGCAGAGTGCAAAGGCTGTTAAGGAAATCGAAGGTGCACAGTCGAGAGAGATAAAGCGTCAAGCAAAACAAGGGCCGTGTGAAAAGACATGGCGCGGGAATAAGGGACGACGGACGCCGGTTCTGGTAATAGCGGGGTTAGCGGTATCGGGGATGGCCTAGAACGAAATCGTTCTCTTCTTGAGCGGCGGCTTGTGGCGAAGATTAGATAGTTACGTGCCACGCCGCTTGCAGTAGATGGGAGGGTCACCGGAGAGGTCGTCGGTGGGCATGCGGAGTGACGTGGACGCGTGTTCTCGTTCCATACAGCCTCTGAATGTGGGGGCAATATTGCTCTGTCCGATCATTGTGATTTTTTGCCCATCACAGCAACCTCTTGCTGCATGAACTGCTTGATGAATTGTCAGGCAGTGTGAAGGGCTAGGCGACATTCTAACGCGTGGTAAAATGGGTGTATGGATGAAATTTTTGTTTGATACGTGTGGTTACATCCAGACGACAGTACAGCACACCACAGTAAATAAGACATAGCCAATAGGGCATACCGTAGTCGCGACGCAATAACGTATCCGACGGCCACCCGCTCCCTTGGGGACCGGGGGGTATCGGAGTTCACGGAACCACAGGTTATGGGCACCACGAACCACTGAGCACGATCCGTCCCACCCAACCCCGCACACAGAAGACGTTAAACATAGCGCACGCAGCGCAACAAGACGAACCGAACTGCACAATCGCACAAGACAATCCAACGACCTCTTCCAATTCGTCACACCAACAACCCACAAGCAGATCACCAGCCAAGACACCTCGAAATGAGCGAGGGAACCAGCAGGTCCCAGGGATGCCTCCCACTACTCACCCTCTCCAATTTCTCTTACTGGTATGATGCACTACAACTACACGCAAGAACGATCGACGCACCAGACCATCTCAACCAAACGATAATCCAAGCGACCGATCCAGCGCAAAGGAAGATGCAACAAAACAAGCAAGATCAACTCACAACGGCCATCATGCAAAGCCTCAGTGAGAGCGTCGTGAGACTGCTACCACAACATGTCCTAAGATATGACCCGCAAAGAATCTGCCGTATATTGAAAGATGTAGTTGACACCAGCTCCATCGAGAACCACGAACTCTTGGATGCCGAGGCCTGCAACCTCCACTACAAATCAGGACAAGAGCTCAAAGAATACGTCAACGGACACAGAGACATACGTTACAGAATTCAGGTCTCTAGATATCCAAACATCGACAGTGAGCGCACCACGGTCCCGTACATGGTACAAGGGCTGGCGCAAAACCCGGACATGCACACACTAGCCATAATGATGGCATGCACACCCCCAGACACCATCGGTGAGTTCATGAATCAAATCCAATAAGCGCAACTGATCCAAGCGCAAGCACACACACACCAGGTTCAGCCACCCGTTTCACCACACACAAAATGGGATAAATACACAGAGACCCGCAGACTGCAAAGCACCACCAAGCCGAGAACCACACAGAGACACTACGACAAACCACAAGGCCACAAAGGCACCTGGTGCCACATCCATGGCAGTGTCACGCACAGCACTGACAAATGCTTCGCACGGAAACAGTACACCACACCACGAAAAGAACACGCGAACACAGCCACAGCGTCCAACAACGGCAACCACGAGCAAAGCGCCGAACAAGGCGAAGTGAATGAGCTCCGCGAACGCCTCCAAATATTGGAAGACGCAATTACAGAGCAACAGGACACGTTCGAAGGTAAGGAAACATACATATTAGACTCCGGTGCACAACCAACGCATATCGCTACACCCCACGCGACCATGCATCCCAGCACCGGTACACTGACACAGACTGCCACTGGCCAACGCGTACGCATCACACACTCCGGCAACATTGGGATACGGACGAAGAATAACAAGATCCGTCTACCAGCTGTCCACACACTGGAAATCCAACAAAATCTCCTCTCGGTACACGACCTGACTGCACATGGTCATGTCACATTCATGTAGTGCAATGCGCCTGTTAGGCAGAGACCAAGGTCCGACGGTCCAACACAAACAACAGCAACAAAAACAACAACTGCCAACGGCACAGCGCTACGGAGTGTTCGAAGCTCCCTGTCCTCTTTAAGCGGGTTTGCGGCCCGCAGTAGCTCGGATCCCTGATAGGGGGGGGGCAAAGAGAAGGGCCCAGCCCGGGATCGGTAAATGGTGGTAGAGACTTGTAAAGGCAACTGCTCGACGAGTTCGGAGGGCTGTTTAGGTAAACCTGGTCCGATGGGTCGTAAATCCAATGCTCGAAGAGCGCCTTGTACACCTTATACCCTTGATAAGGTCTTCGACGGGGACGTCGCAACGTAGCCCGTCGGGAAAGAAGAGAACGTAGCAGCGCTACACCGTCGTACTGCCCGATGGCAAAGTACCAACAACGGATCGGTCGCAACCGAATTCCGATGGTACCAACACTGAGAAAAGCACCACTGGTGCACCAACACAAAAGCCCGATGGCAAATGACGTCACGTTGCGGATGGCAATCCTACAAGGTGGGACCAACTCAAGATTAAGGGAAATTAGGATAGGGAAATAAAGGGAAAAGAAATGGGAAAAGGGGACCCCGAGCGATAGAGGATGCCGTAGGCTTAGGTAAAAGGGAGCGTCTTGATAGAGACGGACTTCGACCAAGGGGGACATTCAACTCCGGCAACTCGGGTTGGTTTATTGACTTGTTCGGTCAAAGGGCTAAGTTATATAGAGCCCCGCCGGGGCGAGTACAGTAGCTCCCGGCTCTAGATTCTAGATCTAATTAGTAAATAAAATTAAATAATTAAAATAATCGTGCGCTTCGTCGCACACGTGTGTCCCCCAACCCCGGACTACAGTATCCAATTTTTTTTCCTTTTTCACTTCCTTCCTCCCCCCTACCCGAGACGGGTATTGCACTACATATCTCCCTTCTGAGCGCTCTTGCGCAGCGGCTTCACTCCCTTGCTTCCCAACTTCTTCCTTTTTCTTCCGACCATCGGTCGCCGCTCGCGTGAGAGTAAGACGATCTCCATTTTTCCTTCATCGGATCCCACTGTCGGACATACCGCCCGCGGTCGCCGCGGTGTGGGCTTCTCACACACGCCTTCCATTCCTAGCGACCTTCCTTCCATACCCCGACTTCCCCCGAACACCAACGTTCCTGAACCGGTCTTTCATCCCGATCTCCATCCTTCATCAGCCCCTTGTCGATACCCCTCACTAGCCGAGCTCCAAGGTAAATCCATGCGCGACTATCCCTTACTGTACGCGGCCACTCCTTGGTTTTCCGCCATCGACGTGCGCGACGTTACTAGCATCGGGCGAGACTTTGCCGACGGTGCGGGGATGTTACCGGGTCACCTTCCCCTTCAAGCCATTTCCTCCTACGATTGGCGTGCCCGTGTCGCCATTCCCCCTTCTATCCTGCGTCGTTCCTCCCCTCGTGGCCGACAGGGCCTATCCCTGCGGTTCATGGAAGCCGTCCTCGACCGCCTCGACCTATCCCTATCCGATGCCCTCATTCCTCCGTCCTTCGGATGTGATTACCTTGACAACCTCCTCAGCTGGACACGGGGTGACCCCGTGCTCGAGGCGGACCGCCTGTGGCATGACCAACTGACGGTGACTAACGATGCCCTGTCATACACGCGCGCAATCCTCCCCCTCAATTTCCGATATACGAAACGCGGGAACACCCCCTTCTTCCAGCATACGGTCCGATTCGAGCGTAAGATGAGATCGGACACGGGATATTTCCTAGCTTACCAAATGGTTGAGGCGGGGGAAATTGCTCGGTCACACTATCCCAACCGGTACCAGCAACTCCCCTCGTGGTGGGGACAATTTGAGGTCTGCCAAGGGTTTTAGGCAGAGCTCGGTCCCATCCTTACCTACTTTGGAAGCCATCTCACTGATCCTCGTCACGGGTTGTGGGTTGTCTTTTTGACGGAGTGGTGCGTGAAGGTAGCCGCCACCTTGCTCTGGGAGGCGTACGATTGTTGGCGGCTTTGGTATCTTCCTCCGAAGCTCGTCGAGCTCATGTGCCTTTTGGACTATACTGTGCCCTTGGGCGGAGCAGACACCGACTTCGAACTGCACTCCTTACTCGAAAAGATCAATCAGGGCGACTGGGATGTTGTTCCCCCTATCAACTCATCCCGATCCTTCGCGAGGCGACGCCCGTCCTTTTCTCCCGGACGAAGTCACAGTGCGGCGGGTGACTTTGTCTGGTTCAACCCTTGGACATCCGCCTTGTGCTCTCCCTCCGAAGCGCGCCTCAGTCGCCAATTCGGCAACCAAGTTCCAACCCCTAACGTAGCTCCCATACGAGCCGTAGATCCCCGCGCAGACGACGTTTGCCCCCGACCGTCTGCTTCAGATTCCCCTCTCCCTGCAGCCCCTGCTGCTGCTGCTCCTGCTGTCGATATCCCCTCGGCAGGGCATACCGAAACTCGGTCGGTTAGGGAAGCATTGTCTTCCCCACCGTCCCCATCAATTCCCAAAAAGAGCGACGGAGCCATTGACATCTACTGCACATTGCTCCGCGCTCATGGCATCGAAGGTGAAGCTCTCCAAGGGGCTTCCCTCAATGATCTGCGAGTCCTTGCTCGACTCGTTACCTCACTCCCAAAGGAAAAATCCTTGGGTGTGCCGCCCCACTGACCCGCCGCTCGGACGACTCCCCCCCCCTGATCCATTCTCGGATTATTACCCGTTTGGGGTGACATCTGGTTATCGACGTCACCCGATAGCTTTTGGATAATAAAATGAATCGCCTGCGTGTCCCCCGTCACCTTCACTTTCCTCTTCTTTTCTTTCCGCGTACCGTTCGTTAGCGAAACGCAGAAGGGTCCATGCAGGTACACTCTTCCTCGAACGTCGGGCTGATCCATTGTCCGACTGAACTCCTCGTCGAGGGAACGATGTCCTCTTTGGGGTCTCCGACTCCGCCCATTCCCTCGGACTTCTAATTTCCTCTTCTCTTTTTTTTTCGTATGCGCCCCGCCTCTGCGGTCACATCTCCTCATCTGTCCCTTTTTTTCCTCCTCTTTTCCTCAGGACCTTCTCTTTACCGAAACCATGGTGCGGCCTTGCCTCCTTCCCAATCAGGCCTCCAAATATCCTCAGAGAGTATGAGAGCGAGACCCACCTTTTCACCTACAACCCCTGTTGAGCGGTGTGGCATTGACAATACCTCGGTATCCCATCCCTTGGGCGTGCTCAACGAGCGCTGTGCGGCGGAGGCGTAGATCCAATTACGTCGACTCGAACTAAGGGAATATTGGTCGAGATATCCGGTGTTCATTTTACACCCCTCGGGCATCTCGAGCATGCGCTTGCGAGGTGCCCTGCTTGTCCTACTGCGCCGTAAGACTTCCGTTGCAATTGTTTTGAGCTTCAATTAAATTCATACTCTCCTCCTCGCCATTTTCAGCACGGGCACATTCCGTCCCTTTTTCGATGACCCTTGCCTATGTGCTCCTTGCGTTTGCGGCCTCCGACGTCGTCTCGTGTTCCACATCACGTCCGATCTTTTCCCACCATTCTCTAACTCAGGTGCGCGTCCAAAGTCACATCAAATGTACAGTTCGAACCCAATCCTGGTCGCATCGTTAAAACCTTGTCTGAATTTTTCCTCCTTAGTCCGTTGTCTGTTTACAGTCTACTGTCGAGCTGTAGGCGAACACCGGTTATGCCCCCGTCACGAGACGGTGCATTTCACTTCGTGCGCTCTCCGGGTCTTGCCGCGCATCGTACGACATCGAGCATTGCGACAGGAGGCGGGGACCAATATAATTCCTCCTTCAAAATCCTAAATAATGCTCGGAATGCGTTTTGTCCGTCATATGAAGGAATCTCTCCGACAACTGTCAATATCGGTAGTGCCCTTCCGCATCATTAAGTGGTGTCTAGAGTAGACTCCGTTTGGAAGGCACGAGCATTCAACTGCGCAACCCCGATAGGATCGTAACCAATTTTCCGCTTGCACACGTTGCCACGTCTACCCACCTCCCTTGCTACAAAAATCTGCTTTCCCATCGAACTCGATAGCGGTTGCTCGTCTCTACGGAATGAGGGACGCTTTCCGTCCCTCAGCCCTGTGTGGACATACGACGTATGTTCCGGATGTCCCCTTGGTTAAATACTTGAGGTTCGACCCCGATTTGTGTTGATCCGTACATTAGCATGTTACTCCTCCCTCCAAAACTGCGAGCCGGGTTGAAGATGTATGCTACATGAGTCCCCGTCGTGGATAATGGTATTCATCGCTTTTCCTGTGTCCGCCTGTTGGTGACACCGACGCCCGTCAGAGTTTGGCCGGTGTCACCCCTCCCTTCGAAGCTATTGTCTCGGGCAAACGAATATTTGCGACTTCAAAAAAAGATTTCTCTTGATGCGCAGCCTGCAGGGCTACATCACCTCCCCTAAGCACGGTTTCTTCTCAAACGAAGCAAATTAGAGAAATCAATAAACGACGAGGTAGGGAAGTAGGAAGGAATTGAAAGAATGGAGGCATGAGAGTGGGAAAGGCTATGGAGAGGGATCATTACAGTAGATCGTTTGGGGTGTGGGCGAAAATGGGAACTCGACGACGGTAGTTGTCACAAGCAACAGACTGATCGTCGTCACATAGCTCGTCAAACAAATTTATCCTCCATAGCAGTGTTCCCCGCGAGGCCACCCTTCGGGGCTCCACTATAAGAGGGAGGGCGTGAGTACCTCGATCTCGTCATGCGCAAATAAGCCATCTCCCTTCTCCTGCCTCTCTTTTTCTTCTTTTCTTTCTGTACCTTGCGGTCATGAACAGGGATTTTCGCGAACGTGAATGGTCGCCAATTTGGGGTAGGTCATCAGTGACAACGGGGTCGCTTTGTGTCGTGCTGGGAGACCCCCGTAATCGCCGTACGAGTCACTTAGATGTGATTTTCGGGACGTTCTCCCTCAATCTAGTACACGAAAAATTTTAACTTCGTCACACTCAGTTGGTCAGGACTTCATGTTTGATTACGACTCCCCAATTTCGCCCTTTTTCCAAGCCGTTGGCCCTAAATGTTGTTAGAAATTCCCGTCCGTAGTAAAACGGAGCAGCCATCAGTAGAACGGCTTCGTGGGAGCGGATTCTCATTACGAGCACGACCTCGGTTTCCGAATAAACTTCGGTCCTTCGGTCTCTTCGCCCTCCACTTGTAAAGTACTGTCCTCCTGGCCGGTCGACGGAACTTCGTGGCGTAACGCCCTTGCGCAATGAACAGCAGAACAACTCGTTCTTCTTCTCGGTGTGACACACCGCATGGTTACTTGATGGTGATTGTCGGTTCGCCGCTCTGAATTGTTCTTGGGGCCTCGATCGGTTGGCGTCGCCACTCTTGTCCGTCGCCGTTCGCGACGCGGGGTTCGCGCTCTGTGCGTGAAAGAAAACAAACATAAAAAAAAATAATAACAAGGACAAAAACGGAAACATAGGAAAGATATGGGGGGTTATGGCGGCAGGCCGGTAAGTAAGTCACTCGTGGTGTGGCGTCGGTGCGGGAGCGACAAAGCTCCTCCGTAATGATGATGTTTCACGCCGCGCTGTGTAGCCGTGTACTTGCACGTGGTGTCGATGGGTCAGGGCAACAGTGGTCCATGCGGACCCATCTTCTCGCTCGTCGAGCGGGGTTTAGGTGTTGCGAACGAACTTGGCAAGTGCTTTCATGTGCGATCGATCGCAACTTCGCCGGTGGCGAGCCCCTAGCATTTGTGCGGTCGGCGGTGGGGGTTGCCAACAACGTTTCGTACAAGTGCGGGCTTTTTCCTTAATTGCAGTTAATTTTTCGACGTATGGCCGGAGTTCAGTCTGCGACTCGTGCTGATCATTTGACAGCTTACCAGCAGCGAGCCCCAATTTCTTTTGATTAAATCACACCCCATGAGGGCGGATCATCGATCTAGGCGTCACATCACGTGCACGCGGCGGCCGCGTGTGATCGTATCCAAGGGGGTAAATTACCTCGGCCTGAGACTACAGTACATCTTCCCTTCCACGGCCTGGCCGCGCGGGCCATTTCATTCATGGGCGGGGGTCCCAGGCAAAATCGCTTGAGTCTTTCGTTTCCCTTCTCCTCACTCCGAGGGGTCTCGTTTCCGGCGACTGTCCTTACTCTCTCTCCGCGACGCTGTTCACCGCATCACTTCAAACTCGAGAGCCTCCTGATGGGGACCATCCCTAATACAATTCCAACATTTCACTCCCGGTCTTATCGCATCCCGCATCATTCACTTCCTCTCGATCGGCCTCCCTCGCGTGCGCCTCTACATCAACTGTATCTTTTCCCCTCCTTCTCCCTCGACTCGAGGGTAACCCGCTCGTCAGTCCCTTTTTGCAAAGGCGTTCCCGACGGAAGACTGCCTGACTCCTCTCGCTCCGACTTTCCTTGCTTGCGGACCCGTTCGTTTCGAACTTCTGACTCTTCCGTGTTTCCTAATCGGCTAATTCTATTGACGATGCCTACCCCGCTTGCGCGTGCGCGACTTGCGGCGGCAAGAGTAATTTCTTCCTTCGGAAATACGTGACGGCCGCACTGCGGGGTAATTGCTCAATGGGTTCCCACGTCGCGTCCTCGGGCGTATAACCGTACCATTCCACCTTGAGAATCAAATTACCATTTTGATAATCGTGGTCGACGACCCGGTCGATTACGTATTCCGTGTTCTCTGTTTCCTCTTCTTTCTCTGATCTGTTTCCTTCCCCCTTCTGAAGATCTTCCAACTCGTCCTCTTCTCTGGACGTTCCGAGCTCGCGTAGGTTTGGAGGTGTCTCCGCTGTCGGCGTTTGACCAACTAAATTATCCAGGTCCCCCGTCGTAGGCGCACGGGTGTGAGGACGTTCCTCGTCCTCCATTGCCTCTCCCTCTTCGTTTAACTCCGGCTCTCTCAGGAACTGTAGCGCTTGACGTAGGCCGGCTATCGGCGCATGGTCCATTGGGCTTGGGGCTAATTCCACCCTGTCTCGCGATACGCGTTCCTCCTGATCGCCAATGGCAATGACTACCGTATGTTGATCCGATCTTCTGACCTGATAAGGCCCTGTAGCGACTTGTGCGAGCTTATGTTTCGGTTCGCTAGCCGTGCCCTGCTCCTTCCGGAGGAACACGTAGGACCCTGGTGGGATCTCAGATTGCGGCTTGCGAAGGCGTGCGTCGAAATTTCGCTTGTATCGGGCTTGTTCCTTTCGCAAACTCCTATCGGCGCTTCGCATTAGGCTCTCCAACCACGACTGCCATTTCAGGTAGTATGCTCGTGACGAGCTGAAGTTCTCCAAAGTTGGTTGCGCTTGTAACGCAATGTTTCTCGGCGCCGGAGCCAACACCAGCTCGAAGGGCGCAATGTTCGTAGTTCGATGAACTTGTGTGTTGTAGGCGAACGTCACAGCGTCGCTAAATAAATCCCAGTCCTTGGGATGCTCTCCAACGTATTTTCGCAACGCGGAAGTCAGCGTGCGGTTAAATCTCTCAACTTGGCCGTTGGCTTGCGGGTGGTACGTAGTCGTGAACACATTGCGTATGCCAAGAATTCGGCAGACATTCTGAAAGAACCGGGCCGTGAACTGTGTTCCATTGTCGGACAGCAGCTTGACCGGCGGTCCGTACACGAATACCAAATGGTGAACGAAGGCTTGTGCGATGTGCGCAGCTGATATCTTCTTCAACGGTACGGTTCGTACCAGTTTCGAGTATCGATCGCTGATCACGAGAATATACCGATTTCCTTGTGTAGTTGTAATTAGCTCGCCGAGGATGTCGATGGCGACAAATTTCAGCGGCGCTTTGGGCGTGAACAGCTTCATTTCCTTCGTGTTTTTCTTAACTTCACCCTTTCTCGCGCACATGCGGCGCAATTCTTCGCGACTGCATAGCAGTCTAGGGCCATCGTAGGCCAATAAAAATATCTTCTCAAAGTCTTGTAAAGTTTCCTGCCTCCCGGGTGACCTGCCAATTTTGCGTAGTGGCTCAACCCTAGGACGCCGTCCCTTAACGATTGTGGTATTACCACTTGTACAAACTCTGCCGCGGTACGGCATAGAGTTCCTTCGAGTTCCTCGGTCTCCGTGCTGAACGTTCTCACCTTTCCGGCGTCCATTTCTTCCTTGATGCGGTTGCAGAAGGGGTCGACGGCTTGCTCGCGAATGAGCTCCTCCGGAGTGACAGCTTGGAATTGATCGAGGCGATCAGGGGCGGTCCCCCCCTCAAGAGCGAGGATGTCGTCTGCCGCGTCAATACTTTCCTCGTCCTCCACTGTACCCTCGGCCGGTTCGGCCATAAAGCAAGGGATTTCGTCGTCGATTTCGTCGACGGTTTCTCCTGCGGTTCGCAACCTTGACAAAGCGTCCGCCTGGCTGTTAGCCTTTCCCTTTTTGTACTTGATTTCAAAATCTAATTCCGAGAGGCGGAGCCTCCATCGGATTAATCTCCCGCTGGGGTCGGTTACGTTCATCAACCACCTCAATGAGGCATGGTCGGTAGGCACGATGAAGTGCTCGCCATATAGATATGGTCTTAAAGTCTGTACGGCCCAAATTACCGCTAGAAATTCTTTTTCTGATACAGAATAGTTTCTCTCGGCTGCGGCTAACGTTCTTGAAAAGAACCCGATGGGTTTGCGTTGCGCATCCGGGTGTGTTTGAAATAGTGCAGCGCCTATTTGGTAGTCGCTTGCATCGGTATCTACCGAGTAGGGTAGGTCCTTCTTCGGCAGCGCCAACACCGGCGGTGCCAAGATGGCGTCCTTGAGCTTGTGAAAAGCTTTCTTGCACGGTTCGTCGAATCCTTCCAACTGGACCGGTTGTCCTTTCTTCAGTAGTTGGTTTAGAGGCAGCGCAATTCTCGCATACTGCGGAACGAACCTGCGGTAGACATTGCAGAGTCCCAGGAAGCTCCTGAGCTGTGTCTGTGTTCGCGGGTACCGCACTTGTTCCAACGCGGCGGTTCGCGCGACATCGACTTCTAGCGTACCTGGGCGGACGACATGGCCCAGGTACTTGATCTTTTCCACGAAAAATTCGCACTTGCGAAGCTTGAGCTTGACACCTGCCTTTTCCAATACGGAAAGTATTTCATCCACGTGCACGATGTGCTCCTCCCACGACTTGCTAAAAATGATTATGTCGTCTAGATACACCAAACAGCATTTCCAACGGAACGGAGAGAGCAGGATATCCATTGCTCTCTGAAACGTCGCTGGCGCGTTAGTTAGCCCGAAGAGCATTCTTGAGAAGCGATACAGACCTGAGTGACACGAAAATGCAGTCTTGTCGCGGTCGCACTCAGGGATAGGTATCTGCCAATATCCCGAAATCGCGTCCAACGCGGAGAAAACCTTGGTGTCACCAAGCGAGTCCAGGCACTCATCCATGCGCGGTAAGGGGTACGTGTCCTTAACCGTTACTGCGTTCAGCCTGCGGTAGTCTACGCAAAAACGCATTGACCCATCCGGCTTTGGCACCAGCAACGCGGGCGACGCCCATTCTGACTGCGCTGGTTCTATCACTCCTGCCTCCAACATCTTCTGCACCTCTGCATCTTCTACTTCGCGGGCTTTAGGTCCGGCCCGATACGGGGCTTGTGCGATGGGGCGAGTCTCGGGTATCAACTCGATCCGATGGACGGTGGTATTAATTTCGCCAAGCGTCCCATCCCACATCCTTGAATACTTCTTCAACATCCGACGGAACCGCCCGCGCAGCCGTTCCGGCACGTGGCTCAGGTCGAGGTCCTCCACGTCCGGCGGTGGCGGCTCAATCTTGCGTTGCGGCTTCGTAGATGCCGACGCGGAGAGCTCTGCCGACCGTTCTCCTTGCTGGTCCTCGCGATCTTGATCCGATGGTTCGCATCTTGCCTCGCCCGTAGGCGTTTTGGTGGAATTAGGAAAATTCTCCTTCTTCCTTTCTTGAATTCCGAGAACTTCACCAATGGGGGTTTGCTCTCGAGCGCGGCTCTCGGGTGCGGTAATAATTCTGCCACCACTTGGCCTTTTTGCACCCTGACAGGGTACGTCCTGAAATTCGCAACGAGTAAACGAAATGGCCTGTCAGGCTCAACCTGAACGACACCATTCGTGCACGTCAAGTTGACGACCCGCTGTCCCCGTAGTCCTCGTGTCCGTAGCCCGCCGATGGCTCAATGAACTCGCCTTCGGCTACTAACGCTCCTTCGTAGTGATTTTCGCTACTTCCATGCGCACCGCGCTCATCTGACGCGGACATGGACTCGGCTAAATGGACTGCGGCGTGACTTTTGCGACCGGGATAAGAAGCCCTCGGCTTCTTCCCCGCCCTGAACGTCGACGGCGTCTGAATCGTGACCTTCTTGGTCTTCATGTTCTTAGCGCGGCTCGCCGAGCCATGCGCCTTCGCGTAATTCACTAGCCTCAAAAATGAAACGTCCCGATTGTCTTGCCGGTATTGAGATACCATCGGCTTGATACTCGAATCGAGTCCTTCAATAAACATCGTCATCTGTTCTTCCATCGAATATACGTTTCCACATCGGTTGCTTGCGTCCGTCAGACGGATATAAAATTCCATCTCGTCTTCAGACGGTCTTTGCTGAACTTCTCGCAATGCGAGCATGGCTTGACGGATCGCCTCGTCGGTTGCGAAACTCCTCAACAACCACTGTACGGCCTCTGGCCAAACGGATATCTTTCCGTGATGGGCCCCGGCCGTCTGAGACACCGAAGTGTACTGTCTCAAGGCGATGCCGCTTAAAAAATTCAGGCAACAGGCGGATCGCTTGCCCCTCGTTCATTTCTTGAGTATCAAACTCTTGAACTAACTTTGCCAAAAAATCCAACACAAGGACTCCGTCCTCTCCTGTGAACGTGTTGTCCTTCTTCACCTTAGGCGGAATATCTCTCCTAATTTTTCGCACGGCGGTCCGCCGGGAACTTGACAAATATGTCTGCGGGTTCCGCAAGCGGTACGTTCGGTACGAAAGTAACTTCTTGAAGAGGTAGTTGGTCGGATTCAGCTCCTCCAACTCCTCCCATCGCGGCCCGCGCCGCGTTGCGACATCTTCGGGCTCCGCGTCCTCGTCTCTCCGCGAGGCGGACGAAGTGACTCCGCCTCGTCTGGAGGAAATTTTCTTGCTTGACGAAATTCCGTTTCCGTCTTCTGAACGGCGTTCGGAATAGCCCGAATGGTTCGACGAACCGCCGTTACCATCTTCGGAGGGACCAAGCGACTCCGACTGTGAGTCGCGGTTCTCTGGATCGTCACTACAGTGACCCTTGCTTGCACGTCGCTTGTCCTTCTCCGAGGGCTTCGACTTAGAACTCCGCTGCCGAGCGGGCTTGTCCTTCTTCGACCGACGGTCGCCCTCTCTACCCGAAGGGAGCGGCTCGTCGTCCGATCCTTGCGGAGCTTGATCCGCGGCCTGCTCGAGGTCCTTGAGACGTTGCGCGGCGCGATCGAATCGGTCATCGATGCTTGTTCTAAATTTTCTTAAGGACTCCAAGGCTTGATTCGCGTCGCGCCTCGCGTCCTTGACCGAAATTTTCAACGAGGCTAGGACCTCCGGCTCCAGACCGTCGGTCGCCTCACCTCGCTCCTTCTCGACGAGATCCACTCGAGCCGACAGCTCTCCCACAACGGTGTGGAACTCGGATGCTTGCAACTCCAGTTGCTTCCGGACGAGGGCTAATTCAGCCTCGAGATTTTTCTTCGCTTCTTCGCGAATTTCGCTGCTCATCTTCTCCAACTTCTCGTCGAGGTCAGTCTTGTCGGCGGCTATCCTCGTAGAGGATTCTTGATCTCCGGGGTCCGTGGCCGTATTGGCCTGGCTCCGGGTGCAAGGACCTCTCGGGATCCTCGACGCTCGTGCCGATTCGGCTCTGCTCGCCCCGGGACCGACGTCCCCGGGTGCGCTTGTTGACATCGCTCGTACGAGCGGACCTACGCAGCAAAAAAAGTTACAAACAAAAGAAAATAAAAAAAGAGTCCGTTACCCAGACCACTTTTGTAGAGTGTCTCCAGACCGAGACTGTTGTCGACAAATTCTAGGTCGGGTCTCCTGAACAGTAAACAAAAATTCTAGGTCGGGAGACCACTTTTGTAGTGCAATGCGCCTGTCGGGCAGAGACCGCGGTCCGATGGTCCAGCAAAAACAACAACAGCAACAAAAAGAAGAACTGCCGATGGCACAGCGCTACGGAGTGTCCGACTCTCCCTTCTCCGTTTAAACGAGCTTGCCACTCGTAGTAGCTCAGATCCCTGATGGGGGGGGGGGGCACAGAGAAATAGCCCGGCCCGGGATCGGTGTGGTAGAGACTTGCGAAGAGAACTGCTCGACGAGTGCGGGGTGGGGCGCGTACGTAGGTACCCCGGTTCCACTGGGTTGTAAGGCCAATGCTCGTTGAGCTTCTTCGACACCTTGTAACGCGACAAGGCCTTCGACGGGGGCGTCGCAACGCAGCCCGACGGGATGAAATGAAAGTAGCAGCGCTACGTCAACCGCGCCGCCCGATGGCTCGAAACACCTACACCGGTTCGGTCGCAACCGACACCGATGGTACCAACACTGGCTCGTAATACGACGGAGCCCTTCGAGGGAGACGTCGTTGCAACGGTCTCCGTCGGAAAATGGGTCACAGTAGCAGCGCTACGTCAACTGTGTCGCCCGATGGCTCGAAACACCTACACCGGTTCGGTCGCAACAGAGGCCGATGGCACCAACACAAGATAAGGGAAAAATAGGTAGAATTAGAGATAGAAAAGGATAGGGAAATAAAGGAAAGAGAAAAGGGAACCCCGAGCGATAGAGGATGCCGTAGGCTTAGGTAAAAGGGAGCGTCTTGATAGAGACGGACTTCGACCAAGGCGACATTCAACTCCGGCAACTCGGGTTGGTTTATTGACTTGTTCGGTCAAAGGGCTAAGTTATATAGAGCCCCGCCGGGGCGAGTACAGTAGCTCCCGGCTCTAGATTCTAGATCTAATCTAGTGTCAGCAAAATTAATGCCAACTAATTAACTAAATAAAATAAAATAATTAAAAATTAAAACTGTGCAATTATTCACACGTGTGTCCCCCAAACCCGGACTACTTTTCATATCCAAATGTTTTCCTTTCTTTTCACCCCCCCTTTCCAGGTGCGTATTGCACTACATAGTTGACGATTTCTTTCATGCTCTCGAGGTCGTTGTCGCTCCGACTAGCAGAAGTAGACCGCCTGCGTTTACGCCTTGGTTCGACGCAATCCACTCCTGCGCCATTTTCAAAACCTCGACTACTTGATCCCCCAAATCCCCTGTAGATGCAGTCCATCAATGACTGATCCAGCAACTTCGTGCCGCATCGTAAAACATGAAAACTATCAATTCTTTCTCCCCGTCTGGCGTCAAAGTCGCGTCCCTTCGTAGAACAGTAAACCTTGAAAACAGGTCAGGGTCATTTTGTTCTGACTTCGACCAGTTATGGTACGCCACTGAAAAGCACATCCTAGCAGCTTGATATTGTCGCTTTAGATAGGGTCCATCTCTCGTCGTCGACGGATGGTCAGCGACACAAACTCCCTCAACAATGCCTTGAAATGAATACACAAGGCGGTAAGAAGGATCATTAAAAAGCCTTGCTACAGTATCGGACCAGAACGCATCCCGGTTATGACCCCGATCAAGCTGATGCCTCGTTAGCTCCAAGACTGAAGCATGAAACGCTTCTCGTGCAGCATCTTTTGTAGACAGCATCACAAAAAGGCGCGCAAATTCAGATGTCGAGAACCCTGGGGCGAACTTTAATACTGCCGCTTTATGGGTAGCTGCTTTTTTCTTTGCAAGCACAGGTCGATCTGATGACGAAAAGATGAGGTCCCACGGCGGATCTGGTTCCAAGTGCTTAGTAGTTTCCTAATTTTCGTGAAAAGACTCAAACCCCCAGTCTCCGTGTCTTTTAGAGAAAAGCTCTCCTAGAGGACAGCCTGAAATGAGCTCTGATCGAACGACTTGTAGAAGATTACGTACGAATGGTATTTTTTTGGTGTCTTGCTTTACACGCAGATAAAAATTCTTCCAAGTACGATGAATCTGTCGAAGGACAGGAAATGTTTTTCTCTTTAGAAAATAGTATGCCTCCTTCAAATCAGCTTCGTATTTAGGATCTATACTGTCCCCCGGAGTACCGCTGTGGTTCGTCCAACTTCTAATGCAGTGTTGGTATCATTTGCAGTAATGCCCTCGCTCGTGTGTTTTGTCGATTGCGGAGAGGCAGGAAAATTACACGGAAGTGGCGGTGATATTGTGTTTGTTGCTGCGGTATCGTGGGGTCGCTCGGAAAAAAGGTCGCTATGAATAGTGACGGGTTCGGAAGAGGAAGTACCTAGACTTATACAGACACGAGGGTTGGATTTTTTTGGAGATGCCATTAGGGGTGCACAGGAGGCCGCTCTTGACAAAGGATGAGGTTCGGTAACGGAGCGTGTAGGA
This sequence comes from Chondrus crispus, assembly GCF_000350225.1. Taxonomy (NCBI): domain Eukaryota; phylum Rhodophyta; class Florideophyceae; order Gigartinales; family Gigartinaceae; genus Chondrus; species Chondrus crispus. The sequence goes on from NW_005179190.1 coordinate 37,699, forward strand.
ATCGGGAAAAAAGGTTGTGCAGCGACGGCTCGATCGGAACTTGCGGATGAGGGATTTTCTGCAAAGAAAAGGCGGACGTCGGGGAAGGAAGAAGAAGATTAGGACTGGGGAAGTGCGTAACGAACGGAAAAGGGGAATTTGCGGCGCCGGATCCAAGGGGACTTGAGCGATGTGGGGGCACGTAGTGCGTTGGTGCCTGGCGGAAAGTAATGATGCCGACGGCGGAGCGAGTAGGAAAGGTGGCAGATTAAATAGTCGGTCCCAGAACAAGAGAGGGAGCTTGTAGAATAAGCGAGTTGGTGCTGGCGAGCAGAGAGCGCACGGAGCAGAACAAGATGCGTAGTTACGGGATCGAAGCGTTAGAGACAGGGGCTAGCGCGTGGCGAACTGACGCCCCAGGTAAGCAGATCTGCTGTAAGAGGAATGTGGATAAGGACAAGAAAGTAAAGTTCTGACAGTGAGTTTGGGGTCAAAAAGAAGCGAAAATAAGGTTCTTTATGGTCCCTTGGGTTGAACAGTATCCATTAATAGCCGGATACAGGAAAAGTGGCGCGAAAATGTCGCCGATATATCTATTTCAAAAACTTAGCTATCATGTAATTTTACATATTTCTCTCCTACACGTGTGCTTTGCTCTGTAACGGTGGAAATGTATACAGAAGTACATATTTGTATATGTATAAATGAAGAAGCCAATCACTGCTGACCGACATACAACAATACAAATCTACAGCACCGAGAAAGTGCCAGGTAGAAAGGCCCTCAGGGCCTGAAGATGAGTGTGAATTACGGAGAGGCGGGCCGTACTGAGTGCTGTAGTGCTAGCAACGTTGTTTGGGTCTTTGGAGAGTCTGGGTGTGGAGTGCGATGTGAGCAATGCCTTATTGCACTTGAGGTCCGCAAAACGAGCTTTTCTAGAAGCTAGGCATGAGAGACAGAGTCAAAGGCAACAACAGCAGACTCTAATAACAGAGTTCTGGCTGGGTAGTGATTCTGCTTTCTGATTGTGCCGCTCCGATTTAGTGCCGTATTATTAGTCTTTACACAGGGCGGCACTATGGCGTAGGGTCGACTGTACCCTGAGAAAAGGCTTGTGTGATTAGAATTACAGTGTCTGATGGGTCTTGAGGTTATGATAGCAACGATTCCATTAAATCATGATTATTCGCGAATTTGCGCGCATAAACTGTGGGCAAATGCTGCAAAATGATGAAATGACCATTTTTGCCTTCGTTGGAGCCCTAAACAAAAGGGATCCAACTTTGGATCAACTTTACCTTTATGACCTATCTCCGTGCCGTTTTGCCTTGTCCATTAGCCTTGAAGCTCCTTCATGGCATGCTTGAAAAGATGCATGCGAGGCTTCAAGCGCTCTGAGTATCCGCGGCACGGATATTCATGAGACACGGATAGCGGACTGAGCCGGCTTATAGTAGGTCCCATAGGTCCTCAATCCAGCCCCATTCATTTCATGAATGACTCGTACCACTACAACAGCCCGCAACAGACTCCAGTCTACAGCTCAACCGCAAACCGCCCGCCGACGCCGTCGACACATGCCCTCTCCGGTTTGCTACCCAATGCCGCTGACATGCCCGCCCAACAGCTCCCGCACACGCCGTTGCCCAGTCCTTCAAATCGCCAGCTCCAAGTCCATGCCGCCAACCTCGTCGCCCAACTTCCGGACGCCGTGGCCGATTCTAGCCCGTCGCGCAGCGCCTCATACCAGCCACCTACGCACAGCGCCCCGAATAGCACTCGAAATAGATCCTTAAGGACTAATCATTCAAGACAAGAAAGCCCGCCGCCTGACACCGGCACGGGCCGTCGTGCCGTCCGCTTGAATGATTACAAAACTCAGGCCGTGTCCGTCACGATGGATGATGGGGTCAGGATCTCCACACGCGAATCTAACCGCAAACGTAGAAGTCGCACTGTTCATTCAAGTTCGAGCTCCGATTCCAGTTCAACTAGTTCCAGTCAATCTGGGACGGGCTATTTTTCGCCTCATTCGGAAAGCGACCATCCGGCAAGCAGTCATAACGGCGGCAGCGGAGAAGAGATCGGCGAAGTGGCAAAGCGTTGAGGCCTCTCCTGTCGAAAGGGGTTTCTCGCAGGTTCTCGGCTGCGTATGCGCCTACGGAGCCAGGTTGCCAGGTACCCCGAAGATTGTATGGCTCGAGATTACGCTCGCCCTTTCCACGTAACCGAGGCGTTGCGGAAGGTCGACACACGCTCAGGAGGGACTAGTGATTTTTTAGGTTGTTTGTCACACCGCTGCCTTAGTGCAATCTCAACTTGTTATTCCCCAACTTGTGATGTGGAGAATCAAAAGTACAGAGAAAGAGAGTATATCTCTCTCAGTGTACAGTGTGCCCTGTGCTGGATCATGATCATGCGGGCGGGAACAACCCTTTTCCATCCGTCATCATGTGCTTGAAGCACATGATGACGGATGGAGAAGGGTTTGAATGGGACATTGACGAGTTTGGAAGGGTACGCAGACGCACTCATCTATCTTCTATCTGAACGAAAAATTTCGCTTTCTTCTCTGTGCCAGAAATTGAAAGCAATTCAAAACTCCGATCATCAATTGCCCAATGAATAGTCGCACATCATCATTGTGCACACCTGTCGAATATTTATTCGTCGTGACGCGAAGCAAATGAACTGGCGTAGGCCTGCTGCCGCCTCCCACAAGTCCCCAAGATCGAAGAGCTGAAATGTCTCCCGCGTTTTTGCGTTGCAAAAATAATATATGCCGGGCACGCTCATCTTGCCCGACAGGACTACGGATCACCGCTTCTTCGCATCAGCCGCTTTCAGACTCCCTACAAGCCCCGCTTCCTGGATCGCCACAACTGCTCTCGTCGCTCCCACCCGCGCCACCACCATCACAAAACCCTCCGCGCAATCACCCTCTTTGCCGCTGGAACCGCACCCACCGCACCCGCGAAAGTCGCTACACACACCCGCGGCGGCCGCACCCGCACCTGCCGACACTACCCCAGCTCCACCAACGCCCACCAGCCCCGTCACCGTTCAAGCTGCACCCGCGCCAGGTGCCATCGCCACATCCGCCGCACCCAAGCCCACCGCCACCCCCGCTGCACCCAAGCCCACCGCCACCCCGGCGCACCCAAGCCCACCGCCACCCCGGCGCACCCAAGCCCGCCGCCACCCCTGTCGTACCCAAGCCGGCCGCCACCCCCGTCGTACCCAATCCTACCGCCACCCCGCACCACCTAAGCCCGCTGCCACCTCCGCCGCAGCCAAGCCCGCCGCCACCCCCCGCAGCCAAGCCTGCCACCACACCCGCTGCACCCAAACCCGCCCCCACCGCCCAAGCTGCTGCCACCCCTGCCACCACCATCGCAAAACCTTCTGCGCAATCACCCTCTCTGCCGCCGCAACCGCCCTCACCGCACCCGCACCAGCCGCCACTGCGAAAGCCGCTACACACCCCGGCGACGGCCGCACCCGCACCTGCCGACACTACCCCAGCCGCACCCACGCCCACCGGCCCCGCCACCGCTCAAGCTGCACTCACACCCGCCGCCGTCGCCACCCTCGCCGCACCCAAGCCCGCCGCCATCCCTGTCGCACCCAAGCCCGCCACCACCGTCCAAGCCGCTGTCACCCCCACTACCAACATCCCAAAACTCTCGGGGCAATTGCCCTGTCTGCCGCTGCAACCGCCCCCACGGCACCAGCACCCGCCGTCACGGCGAAAGCCGCTACACACACCCTCGGCGGCCGCACCCGCACGTGCCGACACTATCCCAGCTGCATCCTTGGCCACCGGCACGCCACTGGTCAAGCTGCACCCACGCCCGCCGCCACCGCCACCCCCGCCACACCCTCGGAACGACAACTTCAACACTGAGTCAGAGGCGGCGTTGTCAATTTTCTATAGCTAAAACCGCACCAAAATGGTGCTCGGCGATACAAACCAGGTACATCCTACTGCAGACACAAGCCACAATGTCATCTACCCACCTTTCGTGGCAAGTGATGAGGAAATTATTACAACTAGACGAGCGAACAGTACGGTGTCCCCTAACCTCATTCTCTCATGTTCAACAGACCAGATTGCTGATCCTTGCAGCAAAAATGGAACCCCCCTCGAAGATTCGAGGGGGGATTTGACGTTGAAGCGGAACTTTAGTGGTAGAAGGAGCTCGGGTGGCTCAAACGGCGGGCGGAAGCAGTCTTACGCAAAAGCGCATTGTTTTGAAGAATTGAGTGAAGGGTGTGAAGAAGTAGGTTCTGTCTGCAGGGGTTGTGGTAAGCAAATTAGAGACAAGCAGCGTCGTGCCTCAGGTCGCAGCCGTCACGTGATAGAGTGTCGTCGGTTCGCACAGGATATCAAGGATCGGGTCTTATCTGAATCAAGTGCACTTCAGAAGGGACGCGGAATTTACAATTTTAATGAACCAGAGCCAGGACGTAAGAGATCTGGATCTTTCTCTGCTGATTCTCCTCCTGGAAAGGCTCTTCGTCGGGGAGGAAGCCCCGAATAAGCAGACGCTCTCACTGGCGCTCTATTGGAGGCTTTTGTAGAGCAGGCATGGTCTTTCACTGCTCTCGATACGTCACAAAAGCGAACAAACGCGTTTCTGCGGTTTCTAAAGATGGCCGCCCCATGGTATGCGAAAAACTATTTCCCATCTCGCTACACGTTTACAGGACGCCATCTCGATGCACTTCACAAATCTATTTCTGAAAGAGTGACGCACAGGATCCGAAGCGCAATGTCAATGGGATATGGAACCGTTATCTTTGATGGCTGGAATGACAGCACATCTGCACCCGTCGTGAACGTGCTTCTGAGAACTGAAGGTTCTGGGTTACTATCTGGGCGCCGGACGTTTTTCCTCGAGTCAGTCTTTACCGAATACGAGCGAGTTGGAGCTGTGGGGTATGTCCAAATTATTGAGTCTGTTATGGAAAAGTTTGGGGGTATGAGTCGGGTCTGTGCAGTGACCAGTGACAGTGCAAAATTTTGCCAAAACACGCGCAGAGCTCTCACACACAAATACCCAAAACTTGTAGGAGTCCAGGACCAAGCTCATGTAGCTAACCTCTGTACGCAGGGCATTTGAAAAATTCCATGGGCGAAGGAGGTCATTGAGAGCGTAACCTTGATGACAACTGAAGCCAGACAGAAGCTAAAACTCCGAGCTCGACTGAAAGATGCTATTGACAGTTACAAAAACACTGTAGTTCCCCATATTAACATGGCAGACTCCGTTTTTCCTTCCGAAAGAGATGAATACACGGTTTTCGGGGAGGACGGGAAAGAGTTGTTTCCATCGCTTCCCATTACGCCGATCATGCTTCGAAAGCCCGTAAAGACACGTTTTGCTTCCATCGAAGGCACGCTTGAAGCCTTCATTCGCTGCAGAGTGGTGCTTCTCGGCCTTGTCCAAGCTCCTGACTTCACGAGGAACCTTTGGGAAGCATCTAACGCGAGAGAAAGAGATAAGGGTGAAAAGTTTATTTCTAATATCGAATCGCACTTGTATTTCACAAAAGTGAAGGAATTGCACAACATATTCAGGCTCTTTCGGCGGTATCTAAGATTTTTCGACTCCGACGAAGCCAAAATTTCAGATGTTGTCCCTAAAACAGTAGCTCTTGGGAAGGACTTAGAGAAACTACCACTCACTTCGTTCATGACCAGTGAACGGAGAGCAGATGTCCTTGGAAAATTCGAGAGGCGCCAGAACGGTCCTGTCAACGCTACTATTAAGGTCCGACTACTCGAAGACATACATTTTGCAGCCCACCTTATAGATCCTCACCGCAGTCCACGCGATATTGATAGACACATCAACCGATTTCGAGCTTTCCTAATGTGGTACTGCTCCGGGAGTGGCACGACAGCTGACGCACTGCGGCTTCGTCAGAATATCCTTGAGCAATTTGTGAAGTTGGTGGAAGAATGGAACGACGAGAAGGATGACGCAGGGAGTGAGAATATTTTCAAGGAGTTTGAAAAAATGCCGCTGTTGTATTGGAAATCACTCGCTGATCGCCCCGAATATGCGCAGTTGCGGGAGTTCGCTATAAGGACACTGTCAGTGTCTTCGTCTTCTTGCGCAGCTGAGCGTAGTTTTAGTTTGCAAGGAAGGATTCGAACCTCATGGAGGAATAGGATGGATACTGCAAAAGTGAAGAAACTAGCTTTTACGCATTGGAACATGAAACTACTGGGAGATTCAGATCTCATCAGCGCGGGATTCTGGGGCTCAGTTCAAACCAATGAGGATTCACAGGAATTGACTGAGATAGACGATGAAGGCGAAGCCATAGGTTGCCCCAATGCTGAACAGGGGGAGTTTACCAGCGTGTTTGACGACGATTACGATCATTTTGATATCTCTGAAGTAGAAAACCCAAACGACCGCGTCACAACTTCGATTATTAACAGCACAGGAACGCATCCAGGAAGGACACCCCATTCAACTGGACACCATTGACTTGATATCAATCTACAGTAGAACGTTTCCTTGCCAGTTACCGGGACAAAACTGAGATTCTGATATCCTTAATTCGAATAAGAGCATCTGTAAAATGTACAAAAAAGTCGTCAGTGCTTCCCTTATGTCGTGACGCCGACTGGGGAGAGAAGAGGCTGGGGCAGTATTCTAGACCCGGGGAGCGACCGGGGCGCTGTATTTTTGAAAGAAGGGAACGGGAAATGGGCGTAGGGAGGCTGCTGAATTGTCGGATTTGATTGTACGAGGGTAGGAGTTGATCGTCGTGCACGGCAGGGGAGTGTACAAAGTCAGACGTTCAGGGGTAGAGGTCGTCAGATGTCGGGGCTGGAGGCAGGCGGGGATAGCCAAGCGGCTGGGATGAATGCGGAGCGGATGACGAGGGGGAGGAGGAGGAAGCAAGAGACGGGGGCGTAGTAGAGGGGATGTGGTCAGCGCCTGTGTGGCCTTCTCGTCAAGCACCATAACCTGCAAGTCCCTCGCTTCAGGCCTTCTCGCCAGTGAATTCAATGAGCGTCGCCCAAACTGCACTTCCCTCCATGCGAGGTATCCAAACAGTCCCACGGCGATCGTATCCACAGCGACGTTCTGCGCGACCTGCGCGGGGGTATTGTCGCCACGTGCTAGCCGTGCAAGTGCGAAAAGCGCCCCTATCGTTGCAGAGAAGGCCAGTGTGCCGAATAATGTCAGCTTTGGTTTCCGCAACGGGTGAGCAATTTCCTCACGCAAGCGATTTTCCAGCGATATACCTCCTGCATCACGCTTCTGCAAATCAGGTCCAGTTGCCGGCTCAGTCGCAGCCTCCGGAGATTGTTCAGTGAAGGGTCGGGGGGCTTCTTCCGTGGGTGGCGTCGAGAAACCAGATGTGCGCTTAGAACGAGGGCGCTTTGCTCGCTTGGATTTCGGACGGGGCTNNNTCGATGCTCTGTTAATTAAAACAGTTCAACTTTTATCTCCGAGCCCCGTCGACGAGACGTCTCGTCGTTTCGCAGCGCATCTTGGGCTTGTCGCCGAAGTTCCTGTTCTTGTCCAAAGCAAGCGACGGACCAAATGATTCAAGCGATCCTGGATAGGAGGATAGCAAAATGCAAGTTGCATCGCAAATAGGTATCGATGCGCGCAGGTGGCGATGAAGAAAGTAATTTTGTGACGATGAGTGTAAGGAACAATACTCAAGCCTATGGGCAAATACTTCCAGTCATCAACTTGACTTCCTGTCTGTGAACAAATGAAGTGCGTTTCTTAGCAATCCTCCTGTAGGACTTGCGGGCTGGTAGGTGCGAAAAGACTATGGCCGGCACCGCGGGTTGGTGAGCGGTGTAAGGTGCGGCGGGGACGTGGTGTTCAGTGGGAGCTTTGATAGGTCAGTTAAGTAGTGGGGCGTGAAGGGGGGGTGGAGCTTGATCGCGGCCGTGACAGGGTTCGAGGAAAAAGTTACCAGGGTGGACTGCTCCGCGGGCGGCGAGGTGCTAGTGACGGCGTGCTACGACAGGACGTGGAAGATGTGGAGCGGGGTGGAGGATTGAGGAAAGGGACGGGTCTCTGAGAGAGTTTGTGTGCATGGTCGAGGTGGTGGGGTATGGGGATAATATACGGAGGGCGAGAGTTAGCGGGGACGTGGAAAAAGTAGGGAGGTTCACGTGGAGGGTTCGTCTTCGGGCTCTCCGGGCTCCTCCGACTGGACATAGTTGCAGTTGCGGATGAATCAAGCGTTGTTCCGAGCGTGGATGAGGGCCTTGTATTTGACTTCGTCATAGTCAAAAAGGTTATACTGGACCTGAAAACCGCCAAGCATGGCGTCAACGTTTTCACCGTACATCTGGCGACTGTCGAAAAAGTAATCGCGGGCCTCATATAGGGTCTGATTCAGCTCGGGGTCATGCTCTTTCTTCGCGCAATTCCAAACGTTACTATTCTGGGCGCGTACCCAGCTATCTCACATAGCGTTAACGTGTCTGCGCAGGGCGAAGACAGCGAGGTTGAACTTGTCGCGCTGGTGGAGCATGTGTAGAACGTCTGCCTTGCGGCGGCAGTAGACGCTAGGAAAGATCTTGACGCTAGAGTTGGCGACGATATAGCGGAGGGCATTGTCTGGGGAGAGGGCGGAGCCGTCCAGGGCGGGCTCGCCGAAGTGCTTCCCGAGCTCAGTGCGCTTCAAGACGTCGTCGGCGTAGCCGCGGTTGGGCGTGCACGCGCCGGCCGACGAGTAGCGGCAGCGTTCGAGCGAGTGCACGAACTAGGTCGAGCCCTGGCGCGCGCCCGTGAGGATGAGGGCGCGCGCGCAGGGCAGCGTGTCGTGCGGCACGAAGTCGGTGGCGGGCGCCGAAGGCAGTGCGACGAGCAGGAGGGCGGCCGTGGCCAGCACGCAGACGAGCAGCAGCAACAGGAGCACGGGGCGCCGCGAGGCGTGCTTCGGGCCTCGTGCAGGGCGAGAGAGAACTTCCACATGAAAGTACGTCTGCCACCCTGTTTCGAGCAGCAATATGGGTCTCGCCAGTGTGCTTGCGGGAGTGAGCTCTTACGTTGGCCCTCTTGTTGAAGGCGCGGGGGCAGATGGCGCATGTGAAGACGTGGTCGGAGTCGGCGGCGGGCAGCTTTGGTGGCGCTGTGTTTGTTGCGCCGACCGCTGAGGAATGGGTCCTGGAGGAAAGGGTATTGGTCCAGTGGCACTGGACCTCTTGCCTCATGTGAGGCAAGAGGTCCAGGTCCAGAGCTTGTGAAGTTCACAGTAACCTTGATCAGTGCTCTTGCGCAGGTCCAAGATAGAGTTTATCCTCTATACGATCGTCATCGCTGCTTTTCCCAGGTGCCTCTAAGGCACCCTTTATTCAACGTGACAGCCTTTACAACGGCACACGTGCGCATTGCCACTTCGCACAAGTTGGTAACGTGGCAATAACACGATGCAAAAAAAGCCAACGTGTAAGTCGTGGCCACATTGAAAATGCGAGATCTAAAGTCCTTTCTGCATGAAGATTCATGAAGTTATAAACTTTCTGCATGAATAAATCAGCAAAAAGCAAAAATGAAAAAATGGACTTGATATCGCTGTATGATACCGTGCCAAGCGAAAATGGTGCTCTTACTGCGAGGTCGGTCTTATTCAAAGTGCTCTTATATCCCCCCCCCCCCCCCCCCTGTACTGCGCAAAAATTGTTTCAGGAGGCGCTCAATTATCCGCTATTGAATTCCCCCCAAATTTACGATACAGTAGATTTGTATCGAGAATTGTATCGAGACTGGTGTTTCGTAAACTCCCTACTGGGCCGTGAGGGCTGCCGGGCAGGAACCCCGCTCCCGATTAGAAGAGCCCTGGAGGCATCACGGCGCAGTTTAGAATATGCGGTTTTGATGATCTCGGGCCCATTCGAGGTATGATATATTCTGTTGTTCATTCTGTAAGAAGTACAGTCCCTCCTACGATATAGTGCAATAGCGTGACATACCTCTAGCTATGGCACTATTGGAGGGATGGCACTATATAAAGGAGGCTCAAATACGTATAATTGGGGACAAAGCACAGTGTCTGCTAACACAGACACAACAAAACCTGTAAAACATAACTAAAAAACTTCATCCTTTGAGTACTGAGCACTCGTCGCCATATTTCTCGTACTGTACGTATATCGTAACACTGAACCATGCTGGACGATACACGTGTGGGCTTATGATAACCTGTGCCAGAGGGTGAACCATAGCACTATATAAAGGGAAGCACTACTAAAGAAGGCACTATTGAGCGACCCCCCCCCCCTGCACAGTGTATCTCGGTGAAACAAGGAGATTTCAGGCGATCTTCTTGGCCAACGGGAAAGGTTGAGCTGGCTCCTTTTATGAATGCAATGCATCCTCGCAGAAAGCAGTCTCGATGGAAAACGGCAGTGCAGAGGTTTAAGTCTCGCCGACACTGGCTCTGCACAAAAGAGCTGCCCCACACGAGGAGATTGAAGGCCTGATATCAATAGGCCTCCCACCTACCCGGTCATCCAAAGATGCCGGCTTCTGCGGGGTTTACCCAAGGGTACTGTACAATCCCACGTGTTCGATGCCAATTTGTATCCCCTTCACGACCCCTGCCTTCCACCCACAAACGCACTTCAAGCCTCGAAATCACGCTTCCTGTATATATATAACTTTTCCAAATTTCACCCCATGCGCCACGGCCATCTACAGTACCCTTGGCACCCTGTATATAGATATGCACATTGGGGCGACCCTTCGACCTTCGCCCCCCTCTTCCGTTCCCTCACCTACCACCGCCACTTAGTAACGCATCGCCACTTCATCCCCCCCTTGCTACTTCTCCAATCATGAGTACCGCTATCGTTAGACCCATGAAGCGCCCCGGCACGGGGCGCTTGGGCACCCCCGTCGAGCTCGACACTAACTTCTTCCCTGCCTCGCTCCCATCCGGCCTCGTCATTTCTCAGTATGCTGTCTCCATCTACCGCCAACCCAAGCAAGGATCCTCTTCCGCAGAGATGGAAAACGTCGCATCGACACAGCCCGTCGTTTGGAACAAGGCCATCTTCCGCGCCTTTCTCAGGCGCAACCAAAGAGCCCTCGGCCGCACCCTCGCCTACGACGGACGCTCCATCTGTTTTGCCTCAAAAGAGGTCAGCAGGGATTGCCTTGCCGTTAAGTTCCCTTTGACCGTCGACAGGGACGGCAACGAAGCCCGCCAGAAGCCAGGCGAAACCGCCAAAATCGAACAAGTTGCCGTCGAGATCAAGCACGCAAACTATCTCAAGTTCGACGACGTCCTCAGCGGTCGCGTTGGGGATTCTCTATTCAACCAGTATCTCACCGCGGTCGACGTTGTCATTAGCGCTTCACATATGACCTCCCACGTCCAAGTCGGCCGTTCATTTTACAACGCAAGCGGCGCAAAGCCCCTCGGACGCTACTCCGTCACCGCCAGCGCCTGGCGCGGTTTTTACCAGAGCGCCCGACTCTCGCCATCAGGCCTGCTCATCAACTTGGACGAGTCATACACGGCATTTTGGAATCGCGGCGGAGAGCCGCTCATCAACCTGGTCCGGGATGCTAACAATGGTAGAGACCTTAATCCTAAAGACCCCAGGGCAGTACGCAGTATCACTTCCACCCTCAAGGGCCTCAAGGTCAGGGCTGTGCACACTGGAATTACCTATCGCGTGTTTGGATTTTCGTCAAAGGGCGCTGGACAAATCACGTTTGAAGTCGACGGGGAGAGGAAGACTATCGCCGACTATTTTCATTCGGCCTACGGCATCAGGCTGAGGCATCCGAATCTGCCGTGCATTAAGACCCAACCTAAGAAGGAGACTTATCTCCCCATGGAGTTGCTTGAGGTCTCGGAAAAGCAGCGCCTCATGGGCAAGCTCTCAGAGGACCAGACGCGCAGCATCGTCAAGATTGCGAGCACTCGCCCATCGAACAGGCGCACTGCCGCCGTCAACACAATGAAGCAGCTCAACCATAGCAACGACCCGGTGTGCAAGGACTTTGGCATCCAGGTCAAGCCCAAAATGATCGGTGTTCGCGCTAGGGTATTGCAAACTCCATTTATACGCTATACAGACAAAGTTGTCAAGCCAGAGAGGGGCGCTTGGAAGGCCCCACGCGACCGCTGCCATCAACCGGGAAACCTATTTTCGTGGGCCGTGATTAACACCTCTGACCTAAGGGAGAGAGACCTTGCCCACTTTCTCAAAGAGCTCTGCACACGAGCGGCCTCGGCAGGAATAAACATCCCCAACCAGAAACCTAAGATCGTGCAGATGCGCCGCAACTCGCGCGTCGACTCGGAGATGAGGACTCTCAAGCACGACTTCGACACGATCGAGTCGCTCCGTGTTAAGGGAGCTCGTCTGCAGCTCATAGTTGTGATCTTTGATCGCCGAGACACAGATATGTATAATAGTGTTAAGCGAACGGGCGACATCGAGTTGGGGGTACCCTCACAAGTGCTCCTGAAGAAGAACCTCATTTCGGATCGCGGGCTTTCCATGTTCTGCGACAATGTCCTGCTGAAGATGAATGCTAAGATTGGCGGCGGCAATTTTAAGGCGCTCCGATATCAGGATAAGGGCAGCGTGAAGAGAAACCATATGACTGATCCCACTTTTATCAACTATCCTCATATCGTGCTCGGTGCGGATGTCACGCATCCTATGGCCGGCGATTCGAATCCGAGTGTCGCCGCCCTCGTGGGCAGTCGTGACAGCTACATGGGGCAGTTTTCGGGCGCAATTCGCAACCAAACCGGGCGGAAGGAAGTCATTACAGAGCTTGGAGATATGTTCAAGGAGGTCTACTCGCGCTGGTATGCAGGATTTGGAAAGCGATTCCCTGCAGCGGCGATCATCATGTTTCGAGATGGTGTGTCAGAGGGGCAATTTGAGGAAGTCATGCAAATAGAGGTTGCCGCCATACGCAACGCTTGCCTCCAGATATCATCTTCTTGGAAACCTAAGATTACTTACATCATTGTCACGAAGAGGCATCACGCTCGCTTTTTCCCACGATCCCAATCATCAGGTGATCGCTCAGGAAACATTGACCCCGGTACTGTCGTCGACACTGGCGTTGTGAGCAGCCAGTTTTACGATTTTTACCTTAACTCCCACGCAGGGATTATCGGCACCAACAAGCCCGCCAAATATACTGTGCTTGTCGATGAAAACAATACTCCGGTGGACGCTCTTCAGGGGTATATCTTCCGCCTTGCTCACTGTTTCCAACGCTGCAGTCGCTCGGTATCTATGGTGAACAGCGCATACTACGCCCATTTGCTCGCGTTCCGAGGCCGCGCGTATCACAAGGACAATTCGGATTCTGGATCTGTGTCATCATCGCATTCGATTGTCCCTTCTGCGCCGAAGTTTCATAGATATGTGGAGAACATTCTCTTCTTCCTTTAACTTTTGCATTCGAAAGACTTACGGGTGGGGACCACATATCTTCTCGAAAGTATACGAACGTTCAGCTTCAGTGCAGAAGTGAAATAGTGCATCAGGTGTAACTGACTAAGCGATCAAACAGTGATCAAAAAAGTCAAAACATGACGAGATAAGTGCAGCAGTGTCGGGAAGCTAGAGTCAAGGATCGGTGACCACGGGCCCCAGATCTGGACCTTCAATTATCTTTTCTGGTCTTCTTACATTGCACGAAATTTAAGAAAAGAAGAAATGCCCTCAACACGCAAATGAATTTCCATCCGGATAAGAACTACACTTACCTTCTGGCCCTTGCAAAACATCTGGTGGGGAAGAACAGCTGGATACCCTTGAGAAATTGTTCCTTTGATATGCTCTTTATGAATTACCACACATTGTAAAAACCCATGATGCAGCATAATCTGCTCAGACTTCTTGGGCTTTCATTGTACAGTACTCAAGACTTGCGAAAGTTGTACTGTAAATGCCGCGGACAAATACGTCAAGCACATGGTGATAAACCAATGGTCTACAGTAATTTGGGTTCGTAGATTTCCAGCAAAATAGTTACGGCACGTATCGCACAAAGCAAATCGCTCGTCATGTAGGCAGTAGTGATTTCTCTAGACTGGCAAACAAGAAACCGTGACGTGATTGAATTATCTCTCTCAGAGTTGCTACCTCTCTTGTCTGTGCGCTATCGTTGTCGAGATCTTGTCTAATGCTCTCCGATTGTGGAGAGCAGTAGTGACCTTGCTCAGCCACAGTCTCAAGGTATTTCGTTAAAACTGTACGGGGAAAAAAAGTCTCGTACACTACCCTTACCCTAGCTTAAGGGTACGCATTCACGTGGACAGCACTGCCAGCCACTGCCTCGGGATGAGTGTGAAGAGGAGTTCCGGTAAATTCACACACCCAATCCAATGCCTGCACACATAGCGTTGCACACGTGGCGATCCTTCAAGCTCACTTCCTCAACCATTTATTATCACCTTGTGTGTCGGGTTGTTCTCATCCTGCCATGAGCGCCTGGCGGAGACTCCGGTCAAGGGGCCGCGGGTTGATTCGATGATTCCCAGGCGATGGAAAGTAGAGAGGGGCATGGGAAAGGCGAGGTATATAAACGACGATCAGTACAAATATGACGGAGGAGCACGCAGATCCGGTACAAAGAGAGGTGGCTATCCAGGGTTATGGGTTCGTGAGAGGCGGGTGATACGAGTTGATCGTTTTTGAAAGGACACAGTACGAAATGGTTGGGGCAGCAGTTGCTTACGGTGTTTGGGGGAGAGTTTGAGTCAGGTTTGATGCAAATGGGAATGAGATGGAATGGGAAGAGTCCTTTGCCTTAATCACGGGTTGCGTTCGGCGTTTATCTCATCGAAAAGATCAAAAGTAATGCAATCATCAGGTTTGGCTTTCTCAAGTAGTTTCAGAAGATGATGATCGGGAAGTGCGCATGGTCAGACTACTTGGGGTACTATGCCAGACAGAAGTCTGTACTACAGCGATTCCAGGGATGCTGAACCATTCTTGGCATTTCTCCGGGAATAATGCATGGAAGAAATGGATGGAGCACTCTCCTCTCAAAATTAGCAACCATCGGGAAGCGGTACACCTGAGAGGAAAGATTCACGGCATTTTTCATTCCAGCTGTGAATGTTCTGATCTCAATATTCTTTCCGCGTGCTTTTAGCGATACCCTTTCGAATGAATGCATGATTTTCTGCTCCAGACTCCACCACGAGAAGTCTGGTCGCGAGCAATATGACACGTGATTGTATGAAGTGCTTGCATGTCAAAAGTGTATGGCTTCGAAATTTTTGGAGATGCCGTGAAATCGCATGAGAACTGCATTTTGAGTGAACAACACTTACGTTGACTCTTGACGAATGACACTTCCAGTGTTTTCATGCCTGTTTTTCCAGTTTTCAACTGCGAAGGAACATTCAGAACGACAAGTACAACATGATCAGGCAGCAGTTTTGCTTGCAAGCCGCGGAATCATTACTCATCGCCTTCATGGCTCTAGAAAGTGTTCGGGTATTTAAGGCAGCCAGGATCGGAAAAGACCGTTCTCGGTACACCACCAACCAAGCACCATCAAACCCCACAGTCGTCAGGAAGTACATTCAATTCAAAAATCACTACAAATATGTCCTCTCATATGACGGACGTCGATGACCTTGACTTTGAGGATAAGCTTGCGCTGTTTGAGAAAAAGTTTTGTAAGTCTTCTGATGATGGAGTACATTCGCGAAGCAAGGTGTCTCACGGAAACGACAATGACATTGAGCAAACCGGACTCACCCCGTCTGAGGTAGAGATGGAACTGCGTGGACTATTGAAGGAATTTATTTCATGCATTCCGACGTTGCAAAACATGGCAGTTTCTTCCGATGAGACTGACGACGTTGGCTTTAATGAGAAGTGGCTTCGCTCTGAAGTGAGCAGGGAAATCTTCAGAACGGAGATTCGTACAACCGTTTCCCAACTTCGCCGCTTCCAATCGGTTAGGCACGAGCAGATGGAGCACAAGTCCAGTGCTCAGAACTCCAATATGCGATCGTTGAAGCGCATGCTTGCAGAGCGGACGGAAGAACTTGAGGGGTTGCAAAAGAAGCACTCAGCGCTGGAAAAAGAACGCCGCGACTTGCTCGAGAACGTGGACCGTCTTACGTCTTCACTCTGCGCGTGCAAGGTCTTCCATGTTCCTTTGAAAGAAGAGGTGACAGAGCTTCGCGAAGAGAACAAAGCGAAACAGAAGACAATATCGGAAAACGAGGAAGCAATGAAGAGAAACGTTGCGGAACGAGCCCGTTTCCAGAGTACCATTGCACGTTACAGAGAAGAGTTGCAGTTAGCTAATCACCACGCCGAGACAGTTGAACTGGATGCGAAGCACGCGAAGGAAGAGTCCGCGTTGTTAAAGGAAAGGGCTAGAGAGGCCATGGCAAGCTCTTCTGCCGTGAGTGCCCGTATCAAGGAATTGCAGGACGTGCAAGATGCAATGCTCCACATCATGCAAGATTCGTCAAGCAAAACTGACAAGCAGAAACTTCGGAGAAATCTGGAGGATCTCAACGAAACGCGCTCTCGCCTTGTGGGAAAAATCGCTAACCTGCTAACTGGGAAACGCCGCGGTGGGACGAGGACTTCAGATCCGTCTTCGCCGCGAAGTGTAAACTCTCATGCAATTACCCCAAAGACGAAAAATGTCATTTCAACAACGGGGGCAGTTGGAGACGCTATCCATCAGTTTGCACCAGCTGCATCCAATTCGAACAGTTCGAATGAACATGCGGCGTCTCCGAGTCAAAGTGCCAGCAGCCGAAAGTTCTTTGAAAACCTACGCAAATTCGGGGGCGACCTCGTAAAAAAGAAGTCGAACCAGGGTCCGAACGAAACCTTCCCAAACGAGTCTCCGCGGCAGCAGCGCCAATTTGTGCTGGAGAATGTAGAGCGGTCACGAGTGGCCATTGAGAACGATGTCGCACTACGCGGAGTAATCGAAATGAAGGAGAATGAGATTCATAGAATGGAAAAGGAGCTGAACGACGCAAGGGAAAGAACGGCTGAACTGGAGATTTGCCTTCAGAAGGAACGACACAAACGCCGATTAGAAAACCGCTCCATCAACAATTCGGATGGGCAAAAGATGACTGTGGAAGCGTCTTCGGCCACCATCACACACCGCAAGTCGTTGTTTGACTGGCAGACTGGCAAGGCGAAGAATGGCCATCCCATTTCACGCGGGGAGGAAATAAAAGCGGCGACATCGTGGGAAGTGCGACCGAAGAAGATGGAACAAACAGGTGTTCGGAGGGCTTAGGTTCGGCGTTTAACGAGGGCTCGCCTGACGCATGACAGGAACGAGCAGAAAAGAAGTCGAGCTCAGATGGTTCCTTCCTCTTGTACAAGTGCTCCTGCTTTTGCTTGTTGCGTTTCGCCTGACAGAACGGGTGACTGCGTAGCGCAGAACAGGCACCATCTATAGTTAATAAAGGGACCCCCTTAGTGTGGGGTTAGCAACGATATTTGTTTCATTTTCTCTAGTTGGAATCCACAGTCCAGGGCGAGAGATTGATTTGGACAAAGCCCTTAGGGAGGCGCGGCTTCCAAATCGAGGTTCAACAAGATAGTAAACGAGAAGAAAAGTGCCAAGCGCCTTCAGCATTGCTACCTTATTTTCTCAAAGGATTTTCTTGCGGGGTTATTGAAATGGATGTAAACACGCTCTAAAACAGTCGCATGAGAAACGGATGGCCGAGAAGAAGGTTTTACGATGAAAGACAAGCACTTCGTAGGTAATGTGCTCCATCAGCGATTGGGTCGGGTCAAGTTGACTTTGAACCACCGGCGGTCGCCTTCATATATCCGATTCGTTTTTCGGCTGTCCAGCGAGTAAAAGAAGAGTGGTGACATGCCTGGCGAAATGAAGAAGTAGGAACAGTGGTATCGCCAGCAGTATCAATAAGATTGATGGGCGCTACCAAAATGAATTTGAAAGAGTCCGTTGTCGATACCTCTCCTCGGGAAAAGTACATGCGTACATCAACAATTGGTGGTGGGGGTATCTCATAAAGCAGTGAAGCCAGCGTCACGGAATTTGCCACGAATCGGTCTGCGGCCTTTTTCTTTTCAACTTTGTATGGCTGAGAGTCAACCATGAGTGATGCTTTCGGGGAATTGTTGCCGCGTTGTCGTGGAAATGCAGTCCCATGAGTCAGAATGGTAAGGAATGCCCATTAAACGGACAGGAAAGGTGGAAGAGGCGACCATAGATTCGGGGAGGATAGAGAATGTGTGACATTGGAGTTCTTTCGAACAAGATTTTGCGCACAGATGAGGCTCTCTCTCTCTCTCTCTCTCTCTCTCTCTCTCTCTCTCTCTCTCTCTCTCCCTGTCAAGCCTGCTCAGGTATTCCGCGTCTCTGATCATCCCGAAAGCTTCTCAAAACAAATATGAAAGCGTTGCATCCATTACAGCGTAGCAGAGCCGATCCCAAACGCAAGGCCAGGATCCTTCTTCGGCGCAGGCCATCACAGTACCTGCTTCATGGAAGCTGCAAGGCAGAAATGAACATACGGAGGCAACGCCAGCTGCCAGCGATCATGCAACGGCCCCCCCTCGCGGACGGCCCATCTCGTGAAGTCGATTATTTCCAATTCCAAAAATCGCTCACATGGGAACGGCGCATCCTGATACAGTACAATATCATGATCCTTTTTACGGTCAGTCCGTACGCACGACAACCCAACATTACTGTATGGTAGAGCTAAAAAGTTAATGCACTTGTACTTCCCAGTTTTAAGCCAGCTCCTTCCTGAAACCATAAATCCACCCTGCGGAGAATTATCACTAGTAAGTCCATGTTGGAAGAATTTCTGAAAGCGCCATTTCAAAATCCTCAACAAAGAGCAAAAAGAAAAGCAGCCGCTATTGGGAGTTGCCTTGCAAGAGATTCACCGGCGCCCGGGGCCACGACATCTGCTGACGTGGGTAAACAAATGAAAGCAATGCCCAATGGTCTCGCAAAGTACGGCGATCATGTCGTGGACAACGGTCGTGTAGCATTGCTGCAAATGTTACTCTTCTAGCGTGCAACCGTGTTGGTGACAAAGCACACAACAGTTTTAGTAAGGTTTTGTTCATGACTGCATGTATCTTCTACAGGGCGTAAAATCATCTAGTAAACAACCTAAATACCCCAGTCACACCGCTCTCGAACAAGGTCAACAATCCTCCAAATATAGAATTCGCATTTGGAACCCGGACGTTTAGTGTTGCGAGCTTCCCATCTGGAGAAGGAAATCTCTTTTCCTTGAACATGAATGCAGAGGCTTGGTTTCGAGAATAAAAAATCACGGCAGTCCTAGATTGAAGGCCGCTTTTTTATTGCGCAGAGCAATCACAGAATGTCCCTTGAGATATAGTGCATGCCTGGCATGGTTTGAAATACTACCCTCTTACTCGTCGCTGCCCGTGGTAAGCAGTACAATACATTCTGCAGCCAGTGGTATAATCAGTGTCGTCTGACCGCAACTACTGACCGTAGAAAGTAACCTCAATTAACAATAGGGCACCTGCAAAATGCTAGGACTCCCCTTTTTCTTGCAAACGACGTTGAGCGTCTGGCACATTTGTACCCTTAGGTACACAGATGCATTTTTCCCTTTCCGCTCTGGGAAAGAAAACATATTCAGCGATAAAAGTAAAGCATCTAGAGAATCACTTCTCATGGTTAACCCAATGAGCCTAAGTATGTTGCAATATGCAGGTCCATCTGATCCAAGTTCAGCTTTAGCCATGCGGAAAGAGGACCACACGCATTCTCGCAATATGCGATGCTGGAAAGCTACAAAATCTCATCGACGCTCCCGAACTGCGCATCGGTCCTAGTCTCTTGTGTACAATTATCATTGTCCTGAGTGACAGGAGGTTTTCTCCAAGAACAGGCAAACACTAATCTCCTGAGGTGCAGTTTAAACTTTAAACTTTAAAGCCGCCTGGCCAACTTCGTTGCCTTGCGCTGGTGTTCGCTACGTAATCTTCCACCAATCTTCTCTAAGCCTGTGTTTCGACTTGTGGAATACTCACAGCTTTCTGTAAGGTTATGTATACGCTACAATGCAATGTGATTGGAAACTCGAACACTTGCACCCAACCAATATCTTGGGCACAAGTCCGCCATAGAACCACCACGTGCCCCGTTGCCATCATTTGAACGATTTCCTGATCCCTTTTCTTGAAAATGATCTTCCTAAAATTGCAATTCCACACTTGCTTGAGAGTGCCTCATAAGGATGGATGGATATACAGTAACCGGTTTTAGTTTTGCCGCTTTTTCCTCATTGCTGTCGTTTTGAGTAGGTCCCTTATTGAGAGAGTATTCCATATTACCGAGTCTTTCCACTCTGAATGTATCATTCGTCATGCGCTGGTTGTCCAGCTCCCATGTATGAGGAATCATGCGCATGGTTGTGGGCCTTAAAGGACTGTAATTTGACAATTCCATCTCGTAACTCATCCAAAGCGACACTCCCACAGCTCACTTCATCATCTCGAAACAGCCCTGTGACCATGAACTGATAGAGCATGCCCAAAGTCTTCACTGCGTGATGCACTCTGCTGAAAACGAAACTCTATTTATTTCCCTCAGTACAACCTGTGGAGCCCGAAGCTTCCATGGGCTGCACTGAGGAACAAAGAAGGGCAACGGATGAATCAAAGCCCTATCCATTCGTTCTTCATTCAGGCGCGCCATGTCTATTGAAGGGTCTAGCGGGCCATCACCGCGGAAGAATGATAACAGAAATTCCTTACCATTCCTGTTGCATGGAAAATGTCCCGGTTGTAAACACGAACTCATGTATCATCTCAGAGACTACGACGCTCCGCAAGATCGAAAACGGATAAATTCGGGGAAAAACTGCAACGTCTGTGTCAACGGAACGCTCGAAATGCACTGCGTAATGTGCGAAAAAGTGTGTGTGTACTGTCCTCATTGCTCCGGATACGCCGAGAAGTCCGCAGGAGACAGCTCAAGGAACGGATCGAAGGGAAAACCGAGGCGCAAACCGAGTACTAGAACATCGTCTACGCGATGATGCCAGTTACGGCTTTACTTCAATCACAGGCCATGTCGTGCCTCATCGAATACCGTCACATCTTGCTCGCCGAAGAATCTAAAACGCTCCAGCATCTAATTGAACAATACGTGTCACTCCGGGCAGTTTAACGACACCTGATGCTTCCATCTCCCGAGAGACGCGAGACCAGTTTGGGTTTCAACAATTATTGGTAACGAGTCTATTTCAGGGAGCCCCTACGCCATGAACACAGACCGTACCAAATATACCAATGGAATTGCAAACAGGGAATGACGATGGTTTAGAACGCATTGTAGTTACTTTACATCCGTCATCTCTGACTGTTTTCTGACCGTTGCGATACTGACAATAAAGAAGCCGCCCATACGTCGAGTGTTAGTAGCTAGATGACATATGGCCACAGATGAGCCCAATCGATCTCACTATTCACTGTTAACTTAACTCGTTTTTCTGCATCGCAGTGAGGTTGGCAGTTCTTTCCCAATCGTTTTAAGAACGCCGGCGAAGAGGTGCTTATGAGCATTTCGATACAATCTATGCATTGTAAAACTCCGATATGCATTTTGCGGTAAATTGTTTTCTTCTGCTTTCGATGTAGTTCAGTATTGTTATCCCGAGGCCAGGCAAAGCTTCCTTGCCTGGAGAGTCTCGACGACAAGAAACCTCAGATGAGGTCAATTGACCCATGCGACTACTTGTCATTTTATTTTTCCCAACCTGTGTCTACTCGAAAGGAAGAGGAAAGATACCCTCGAGTCCAACCAAAAAACAAAAAAAAAAAAAAAAAAAAAAAAAACACTCCGGTGTTTCGTAAAGATGCATACTGGTGCGAAACGCACATCGTTTTCACGCGTTTTTAGAGAGAGAGTGTGGAAAACAAGAATGTTTGAACAACCTTGAGCCGGTATATATTGATATCTTCGAAGTCAAAACACGCTCTTCAAATTCAACTTGTTCAGTGACATTCATCGAAGTATTCTTCTTTCAGTGTATTTCAAACTGCCTTTCCATGGTTTTGTCCGATTGGAAGGCACACACGTTCAAGAAACGGTGTCCGAAGTGAACGTGTAGATTATCAATTTGTTTTTGTGCTGTGCTGCAAGAAGCGATAGCTCAGATTCTCTGGTCTTGGGACTTGTCTCTCTCCTGAGGGGAGTCCCAGCCTCCGTCGTCCGACGGCGTCGTCGGTGAGCCGTTGGCGTTGTCCTACGTGTACTACGTGTATGCTTCTGGCCCTGATTGCTTCTGGCCCTTAGATGTCGACTCCTTTGTCCATGTGATGCAAAGATCAGACCGATACCACCGACCCACGACGGTGGGAGAGGCGACCGCGGCTTTATATTGTTGTGAAGAGTACTTGCCCTATGCCAGAGCCCTATCTGGGGTGCTACCTTATCCTGCTGACATCCCGTGATTGGTTTAAGCTCAGGTAGTCCGAGCTTCGTTTTGGGTTCTGGGTGGAACTACACTCCCCCGGACGCAAGGTCTGCTTGTGCGGGATGCCGTTGTATTTGGATGCTGTGCCTGTGTTTTTGTACAACATGGTCAAAATATAGTGAATATGTCGTCTTGTTACGTAACAACACGACAGATTCACCATATTCACGAGTACTCGTTATTGGGATTTGCGACACTTTGCTTTGGCCCGTTTGCACTTTTTCGCGCAGGAAATGGCATCGTACATCGATAACTGTGCGTCTGCGCGTGGTTCCGGTGTTATTTGTCATTTTTCCTAACGCCGTGTTGTCAATGCGCAGTACGGGCTGCCTGGGGGATGCATGTTTCTCGTATCATATTTGTCAGCCAGAGAGTGAGCGTAGCAGTTTCGGCAGCCGCAAAACACGTGGGATAGCTCCCTTCTGCCCTAGTTTGGGAGAGGGGGGAGGTTTCGTGGAGGGAGCATGCCACGTGGACGTGCGGCTCGCTATTTAACCAGGTACGGACTAACTCGCGAAAAGGTAGTTCCTCACTGGCCGGTTATGCGCAGTCGCTCCGTGTTGCATATACAGAGGCGACCGGTAACGAGTTAGATGCCAGCGGGCGAATAAACAACCGAGCCGTCGTTGATTAGACGCGAAAGAGACGGGGGCGAGCCTGCCCCAGTTTACTGGTGAGGACAGGTTTCAGGTCTTAACTGCTCAAGAGACCCCTAAAACACCTGTCCCAGTACAGTACCTGCCGCCTAATGCGTGCAGCGTAATGTACACAATTAAAATGCTAGTGCCAGAAATATTAACTACGGCGCGGATGCTGCCACTATACGTGTGTGCTGCCGAACATGGTTAATAGCTACTAAATACAGCACGGACCACACGGGTGACGCTGTACACGCGTAACACTCGAACACTACCGCACGGACGACACGTGTGCAAACCGTACACTTACGCCACGCCACGACCCATCGGTACACGCGTGCGCTCCCTACACGCGGGCACGCCCGCCCACATGGACAGCGTGGCGGTAGCCACATTTATGACCTCTGCGCGTGTCGGTCTTTATACTACAATATATTCAGGTTCACAGGTGCTTTTTGAGACGATGGGTTCTTGTCGTGCGAGCTATTGTAGCGGGAATGTGATGGGCAGCGTGACCGTTCCGGCGACTGACTCGTGCGTTGACTAGTCGTTGGCATAATCTGCGTCGGAATGGGCATAGATGGAGATGCCGCTGTGTGTGCCTTTTCGAATGAGGATGCTCTCCATGCGTGTCGTGTGAAGTTTATGCGTGAGACTGTGTAGCAGTGTCCAATGTCGTTAGTTTGGTCCCTTCAGCGCTCGTGCAAGTTTCTTTGCTGCGAACTCTATATCAGACCTGGTGCTTTCTGCAGTGTACCCCATTTCTCTGACCGCTCTGCCATAAATGTCTGTGATGTCTTCCCTTGTATTCTCCTCGCTTGTGGGGGCCCAACTTGACCCCTCCAAGATATTGTATGCGTTCGGGGATTCATTCATTCAGTCTGAAAGAGCAATGAAATAGCACTTTTAATTTGTTGGAGCTTGAAGATGTGGATCCTTTTGTTTCCCGTACTATATGGACCAGTTCAAGAATTGTCAGAGCTTCGTAGTGGCTTGCATTGGTACTTGGCGTGTAGCATGTGATATAGTGCGTCTATGATCGTGCAGTTGGTGGCTGTGGGTAAAAATCCATCCATGCTTATCCCTATGATACTTAGGTCGTCCCTGTGCTGTAGTCTCCAGAGAAAGGTGTCCGAACGTAGTTGCTTGTATCCATGATTTTGAAGTTGTTATGGAGCCCTGTTATAGATATGTTCGCGGCTGCTGGCGGGGATTTAATGTTCCCTTTCAGTTGTCCGTGCGTTCTGTTGTGCTTGTTGGTTCCATCGAACCGATGTCGTTACCATTCAAATACCTTTTTGGGCGCTGGTATTTTTCGTGTAGGTAAACTCCCATGACGTCGAAGTGTTCGAAGTACATGTTCATCGAGGCGGCGAGGGCGAATGGTGTTCGGATTGTTGTCCGATCCGCCATTTATGTGGCTGTTTTTGTCCGGATCGTAGTGCACCTTTGGCCTCATGAGGTCCCCTCTGATGGAGCGGCGTGCTTCGCGTATGGGGTTTGATGATGACGTACTGTGTTTGTATCGGTACGTCATCGTCATGGGCAGGATGTGTTTTTGTGGGTTGTGATGCGTTGGATGACCAGTCCATTGCTTTCATGCGGTCGAGTTAGTCAATTTCTTCTTCGTTTGCTTTGCGCCATTCTGTTTCATCTGCGAATTTGTGGCGCATTTACTCTTTTTGGGTGGTGCTGGGGTTTGGGTGATTTTTTGGGGATGTGTCTTGCCTTTGGCTTTCAGTTCTGCTTTCTTTCCGCGTGGTATGCGGCCGTGGTGTTGGTGCAGGGTTCGCATTTTTTTTTTCGCATGGCTTGAAATTGACTGCCCTTATTTTGTTGTAGCGTCGTGATTACATTTCCCGGACGCATAAATGTGTGTCGTCTAGTCCATGCATGTATCGAACTTTTGTTCGCCTTTTTCTGGAGCTTGGGCAGGTGTGGTTTGAATATGGGTATAAATCCCAGTTGCTCGAATGTGAATGTTGATTTAATTCGTGGCTCTATGTTGTATCATTGGGCGTGTGGTATGCCGTAGATGCTGTGGTGGTACGTTAGGTTATATTTGAAGACAGCGTCGTCCAATGAGTCTTGCCAGTGGACAGCATGGGGACGACTGTGTGAAATGGTGGTTCGGACCTTTTCCATCAGTGTCCGGTTGACGCGTTCATCGAGTACATTTACCTACGGTTTTTGCGGCGTCCTGGCTCTGTACGTGAAGCCCCGTTGTCGTAATCGGTTTTGTACTTGTATCGCTAGGTGCTTCTTGGGGTTGTCAGAGACGAGCAGGTGGGGTGCTGTAGTGCAATGCGCCTGGCTGGCTGTGGCCGAGGTCCGATGACAAAACACAACCAAAATAAAGAAAGCAAGCGAACAGCCGACAGCGCAGCGCTACCAAGCGCTCGGAGCTCCCTTTCCCTTCAACCGGGTTTGCGGCCTGCAGTAGTTCCGATCTCAAAGTAGGTGGGCGGAAGGAAGAAGCCCCTTCCGGGATGATGGTGTGGTAGAGTCTTTTGAAGGCTGGATTCTAGACGAGTGCGGGGGTGTCTAGGTAACCCTGGCCCGATGGGACGTAAATCCAATACTCGTAGAGCGCCTTCTATACCTTATGCTCACGACAAGGTCTTCGTCAGGGGTGTCGCAACAAGCTCCGATGGACGAAAAAACAGTAGCAACGCTTCACCCGCGTGTTGCCAGATGTAAAAACACCTACACCGGTCCGCCCGCAACCAGAATCTGATGGAACAAACGATATCTTGCTCAAGCAAAAAGATTTTCCGCGGGGGCGTCGCATTGAGTCTCGACGGGAAAAAGTTTCAGTAGCAGCGCTTTACCTTTGTGCTGCCCAATGGGAAAAAGCACCAACACCAGATCAGTCACAACTACAGTCCGATGGAACCAACACAATGAAAACACTGATGATGTACCAGCACCAAAGCCTAATGGCTTATGTCAACACAATGCGGATCTCAATCCAACACAAGGTGGTACCAACGTAAAGGATAGGATAGGATAGGGAAATTAGGGATAGGGAAATAAAGGAAACGGAAATAGAAAGGGGGCCCCGAGCGCTGAAGGATATCATTGTCTAAAGTAGAAGGGAGCGCCTTGGTAAAGACGGACTTCAACCAAGACCACGTTCAACTCCCACAACTCGGGTTGCATTTATTGACTTTTCGGTCGAGGGGCTTAGATATATATCGCCCCACTGGAGGCACTACTGTAGCTCGTGGCGCGAGATCCTAAATCTAATCTCCTATCAGCGAATTAGTGGTAACTAAATTAAGGAAAACGTCCATCTTCGGTGACATGCTACCAATAAAATACCACTCGGTGGTAACCTTCCGGGTACAATATGCATTGATTGTGATTCCGCACAAGATGACAAACTAGATGCAAATTAATTTTTTTGAATCCAATCCAATTGTCATCCTTGTAGTATAACCGCCGACAACTATATATTAGATTTAGAATTAGATCTACCGCTGTAAGGTACGGGCCTTACAGCGTGCGCGAGCGCATACCTTACAGTGCGCGTGCACTAACACGTGTACCACACGTGTTCTGTCAGCCCCGACGGCTGACAGAGTTACAGTGCGGGCCGGCCCGCAAAATCCACAGTAGCTAACCACAGTACAGTCCGCATTGTACTGTAAACCACTAGATTAACTTGTACAATAAATATAGGGAGAGACCGCCGGCGGAGGGTTCTAAGGTAGGCAACCCTCCACCGACGTTCTACCCTCCAGCTTATTCTAACCGCCGCTCCGCCGGACCACGACAGTTAGAAGCCACTTCGCGGGTAGTGGACGCGCGCGACAGGTCGGCGAGCTCGGATTCGCCTCCGCCCGTCGGTACTAGATCGTCAACCGGTACTGCTCCGGGCGTCGAGGCGTCGATCCGCGCGCCCATGCGCGCGTCCACCTCCGACACCGCTCTACCATACGCTACCGGCCCGTGCTTGGTGGCGTTGGTTGATTCAAGACCCTCGGTACCGTCGACCCGGGTTCTTCCATCGAACAGCCGCGAACACCGCTCCTTCGCGTGGGGGTGTTTATGCGACAATCCTCTCAGAGGTGCCAATACGATTGACATTCTCGTGTCAAAATTGTAATGGATTCAATGCTCACTGAAAATGCAATACTGTAGTAATAGAAAGTGTAGTACAATGCGCCTGTCACGCAGAGACCAAGGTCCGGCGGTCCTCCACAAACAACAACAACAAAAACAACAACTGCCCACGGCACAGCGCTACGGAGTGTTCGAAGCTCCCTGCCCTCTTCAAGCGGGTTTGCGGCCCGCAGTGGCTCGGATCCCTGATAGGGGGCAAAGAGAAAGGCCCAGCCCGGGATCGGTAAATGGTGGTAGAGTCTTGCAAAGGCAACTGCTCGACGAGTTCGGAGGGGTGTCTAGGTAAACCTGGTCCGATGGGTCGTAAATCCAATGCTCGTGGAGCGCCTTGATACCTTATACCCATGATAAGGTCTTCAACGGGGAGGTCGCAACGTAGCCCGTCGGGAAAGAATTAAACGTAGCAGCGCTACACCGTCGTACTGCCCGATGGCAAAGTACCAACACCGGATCGGTCGCAACCAGATTCCGATGGAACCAACTCTGAGAAAAGCACCACTGGAGCACCAACACAGATGCCCGATGGCTAATGACGTCACGTTGTGGATCGCAATCCTACAAGGGGGGACCAACTCAAGATTAAAAGAAATTAGGATAGGGAAATAAAGGAAAATTGATAAGGAAAAAGGGGACCCCCGAGTGCAAAGGATACCGTAGGCTAGAGTAGAAGGGAATGTTTTATAAAAGACGGACTTCGACCAAGGCGATATCAAACTCTGGCAACTCGGGTTACCTTTACTGACTTGGTGGTCAGCCGGCTAAGGCATATATCGCCCCGCCGGAGCCACTACAGTAGCTCGCGGCGCTACATCCTAGATCTAATCTGATGTCAGCAAAATTAATGCTAACTAATTAACTAAATAAAATAAAAAATTAAAACTGTGCAATTATTCACACGCGTGTCCCCCAACCCGGACTCTTTGTCATATCCAATTATTTTCCTTTCTTTCCACCCCCCTGTAGAGCCCCATATTGCACTACATATCCCCCCTATGAGCGCCCTTGCGCAGTGCACCTCTCTGCAGAATCCCCTAAGTCATTCATCTCTTTTCGACCGACGGTCACAGCCGAAGCAAGGGCAACACGAACTCAACCTTTCTTTTTCCTGCCGGGGTGCTTATTGATTAGCGGTATCACCCTATGCCCTTTGAATTATAGAAAGAAACCATTTTCATATCCCTTCCCTTTATTTCATTTCCCCTGACCACGAAGTACATTCCTGATACCCCCTCTGTTCATGCAGCCAACACTGGGAGTTCCCGCGACAATCTCCTACCAAACTTCCTTCGAATCGGGAGTGCCCCACGCTGTCGCCCTCTCAGCCAGCAATCCATTGACCTCTGTGTTGTAATTGAGCGGTCCAATTGCGCTCAGCAAGGGAAAACCGTCATAAACATCCACCCTGAACTTCAGCGTGACGGTAAAAGTGAAGATTGTCCCTTGGTGCGAAGAACAAGAAATCGGTCGCGTTCCCTCCTCGCTTCCCGTTTCCCCAATAGTTTTTCTCGAGCAGACCTCAGTTTGTGACGCCAAGAGTCCTTCAAGCTCATGGATTCCCCATGAAGTGTCCAATCTGTGGCATTCCAATTTTTCCTGTACCGGTGGTACCGCAACACTCAGCATGGTGGCTTCCTTTTTCCGATTATCTGGACAAAGAAGTCCCTGCGCCTATCTCTCTTCTAACCCTTGACTCGACATGGAGGCTCGTCTTTCCGTTCCCCTTTTCTTGTGTCGCAGTCTCTCCCTCGTCCGTCCTCCAACCTCCAAACACATTTGCTGGAAATCGTTGTTGCAACCGTCTCCTGTTAAAAGAAAGGTGAACACTCTCAGCGCTGTCCCTACGTTCCTAGCATAGCCACACTCCACCACGTGTTTGTCGCAAGAATGGTGCACTTGAACGCACAATTCTCATGACCAATGTTTTCCCTAACGCTTCGTCTTGAGCGGTTCCAGTTGTCAGTGTCCCCGGGGACGAGATCTCTATCAATTGTTCCACGGCGGCCTCCTGTGGTTACACCACCTTCCCCAAATAAAAAAATCCCCTGATAGTTTCATGCCTTCAGGTCTTTCCCTTGCGTGGGCCTCCACGAACTCCACACAGAATGGTCTCTCCGCCGTTGCCACTCTACGCTCTGCGCCCTCTCACGCTTCACCAAGTCGTCATGCGATGTTCTTTCAGCCCCCCTCCGCTCTGATCAGACAAGAAATGTCCATCCACATCACGGATCATATTGAACGTATGCGAAGCGTCGATCGTGATCTTGCCAACAGTTACCTTGTCGAAAGTTTCTTGGACCAGCCTTTCGTTAGCGGTCTCAAGTGTGGCGGCTGGCGCGGTAGGTTCAAGTCGGTTGTCATTTTGAGGAACGATCGCGCTGCATAGGGAACAGCATCTTCAATCACCACCTCGACCGCACTAAAAACCCAAAATGCGCTTGCAAACGTTGCCACCTGTGTCTACTTCGTCGCGAAAATTCGACTTCCGATCGAGCATGTCAGCGGCGTTTCGCTGCGGAGTCAAAGACGGTTTCGGCCCTTCGGCCATCTTTCTACGCCGTATGGCCAGTTCATGTCTCGCGAAGGATCCCTTCATCATATCCCTCGGGTCCGGTACGTCTGTAGATTGCGGCCCCATCGCCTCTCGTACTGCGGCATTTTTCTTGACCCCATGAGTCTTCGTCGGTGTTTTCTGCAAGCCGGAACTACTTCATGCGCTTTCCCAGTGCATGAGCGGCATACTACCGACCACCGCCTCCCGCCTCCTTCGTCTCCAAATTCCTCCCCTTACAGTTCCAACCTTTTTCTTCCTCTTCCTCGCAGTGTACGCGTCCCGAAATCCTCCTCTTCATGTAACCCGGCATGCTCATTCTCGAGTTCCCCCTCTGATTACCATTGTCGTCCCTTCGATCCCGGTGTCACACACCTCTGTCTTCCTTCTACATCCTCTTACTTGTAGTGTAAGTCTCCACTTTCCTCCTTTTTTCACTGGTGCGTTCCCCCCAGTTTTTTTACCTCCCGACGGGTTACAAATATAGGGTGCTGTTAGCCTCCGGTCCGTCCCTCATTTCCCATTAATCTTCGCGAACTCGCTTCGATCCCTCATCAAGGAAACACTGACTCCCCCGGAGTCTCAGAAGCGGCCCGCTTTTTTTCGGACAATATCGCCTCAGGTGGTCTGCACGCATGCACTTGAATCATGATCACAGTGGTCTTTTCCTTGGGGTGTTTCCTCGAACCCCCCTTGGCCTGCTCTCGCAGAGCGGAGTGATCGTTGGTCAAACAGGAATGTAGCTGGTCCTCTCGCCCATGCCGGAAACATTTAGTATGTCAAACATTGATGTCCCCTGAAAAAATACATGAAAGATTCTCGCCACTCTCACTTCTCATAAATCGTCCCACCTCTTGATATTCACCCCACTCCTTGTGCTATATCGCCAAGTGTCCACTAGTGTACATACTGTACTCGAACACTCGATGGTGTATGACAAGGACCGCATTGGTTAATTCCCAATTCGAAAGGTAATTACCTTATCGCCCGGTAAGTTGGGCAGCGCAATTCGCGTCCGTGTCCGTACTGTACTCGAATCATACCGTCTAATGTATGATGCCGGCGTACCTCGCTGGCGCCCAAGTGCAGGACCGTTACTGCCTGACGTATAGTCGTACCGTTACAGTCTGGCACTGTAAGAACGGGGACTACTGTAGTTGATATAATAAAGTAGGGAAGGGGAAGGACTCGAGTGGGTCATCGATCAACGCGGTGACATCATCTCGAGGGCCGACCCCTTTGTCCCTTGGTTTGGTCTTTCGCCTGACTACGTTTTCGTCTTCCCTTTTTGTACATCGAGTACAACGAA
The DNA here is from genome assembly GCF_000350225.1 of Chondrus crispus. Classification (NCBI taxonomy): domain Eukaryota; phylum Rhodophyta; class Florideophyceae; order Gigartinales; family Gigartinaceae; genus Chondrus; species Chondrus crispus. The sequence goes on from NW_005179190.1 coordinate 68,795, forward strand.
AAGTACTCCACCGCAGGGGTAACGCACGACGAGCGCTCCGCATAGCGCCCGGATTCGTCCTCCGTGACGGCGTTGCCTCCGCACGGCGTCGAGTTACCACGTCGAGGACGTCGATCTGCCTTTCGTGGCATCGTTGTGTCGAACCCACACCGTTCTACCAAAACCTCTACCAACCAGCTACCGAACTCCCTTCTCTCTTGCTTTGTGGTTCTTACTACACGTGTGCACGGCATTCGTCGAGTCTTGCACGCCTCGAACTACAGTACGACGTGTCGCAGCTCCCGCTACCCGAAGCCGGTCGAGCGCGGCACGTTCTACTACACTCTTTTGTTGGGCCCGTTTTGTCTTGCCCGTCGGTACTTGCGGTTCGAGCATCTCCTCGACAGTACAGTAACACAAACTGAGACAAAACGAACAAGGAGAGTAAAAGAAATGATACTAATCGGAAAATGAAGGAGGGGCGGTCGTCGTCTGCTGTAGCAACTGTAGTGCAATGTGCCTGGCAGGCCGCGAACGCAGTCCGACGGTCAAACAAAAAGAAGAAAAACAACAACAGCAACAACCACTGCCGATGGCACGCGCTACGGAGCGTTCGAGACTCCCTTTCCCCTTGTGTGGGCTTGCGACCCACGGTAGCTCAACTCCGACGGGGGGGTTAAGGAAAGATGCCCGGCCCGGGAGGATAATGGTGGTAGAGACTTTTGAAGACTTGAGCGCTCGACGAGTGCGGATTGGGATTGTCTACGAGGATGTAACCGCGGTTCGCTGGGTTGTAAGGCCAATGCTCGACGAGCGTCTTCAGCACCTTGTGTGTAATTCAAGGTCTTCGACGGGGCCTTGTTCAGCACTACCCGACGGGATTGTAACCGTGTAGCAACGCTATTACCGACGTGTTGCCCGATGGCTAAAAACACCCTCACCAGCGCGATCGCGATCGCGGTAGGCGGTACCAACTCTGTCTTATACAGCAAGACCTTCGACGGAGGCGTCGTTACAACAGCCTTCCTACGGAACTTGAAACAGTAGCAGCGCTACGCAACGTGCTGCCCGATGGCTAAAACACCTACACCGGATCGGTCGCAACCAACTCCAGTGGAACTAACACAATTAAGGGAAAAATAGAGGTAGAGATAGAAACGAATAGGGAAATAAAGGAAAAAGAAAGGGGAACCCCCGAGCGCAAAGGATAACGTAATCTGTGGTAAAAGGGAGCGTCTTGGCAAAGACGGACTTCGACCAAGGCGATATCAAACTCTGGCAACTCGGGTTACCTTTACTGACTTGGTGGTCAGAGGGCTAAGGTATATATCGCCCCGCCGGAGCCACTACAGTAGCTCGCTGCGCTAGATCCTAGATCTAATCTAGTGTCAGCAAAATTAATGCCAACTAATTAACTAAGTATAATAAAATAATTAAAAATTAAAACTGTGCAGTTATTCACACGTGTGTCCCCCAACCCGGACTATTTGTCATATCCAAATATTTTCCTTTCTTTTCACCCCCCTTTTCAGGTGCGTATTGCACTACAGCAACAAATGGATCGTCGTGATTACAAGCTCGTAGCGCGTCGCCTTCTCTCCTTCGGAGTCGGTCGCTTGTATTTTGTACGCACCGGCGGTGTTCGTGCAGACAATCTTGGGTGGCGCTGGCAGCGCCATTTTGGTATGAACCACGCACGCCCGGTGATGGTCGTCCTCGACTCCCCATTACGCTTCTCATCCTCCAGGGAAATCCCTGTTTCCCTTTTGCTGTTGGGGGTGTTCCTCCTTTTGGCACGGGGGTGAGCGTCTTCTGGTCCTTCTCTTAGTCCTTGTAAACTCGCTGATCAACCGCCGCCGTTGCCGAGTGGTCTCCTCGAATTTTTCTCCGTCGGAACCATCCTCGGCCTTCGTGTTGACGTCGCAGTGCGGAGTTATGTTCCACCTTTGCCAAAAATAAAATAAACAAGCAAAGGAACCGACAAAATAAAAAAGAGAGAGAGGTAGGAACGGTAGAAGGAAAATAAGCAAAGGGCAGCGGAGAGAAAGAGGACTCCCTACGCCAGGTTGCTCGCTAGTAAAGACTCAAAGTGTGAGCCTGGCGTCGTCAGCCTCTACGACCAACAGGTGGATCGCCGTAAACAAGCTCGTCGAGCGTACATTTCTTGATCTGTGGAACGCATCCGACACACTTGGGACGAGCTCGACGACGTCGTCGTGTGACGCTGTCAGCAGCGTCCTGCGCGCTCGGTGAGTCTGCATCCTGCCGTCTTCTGATACTTCTCCTACTAGTCTCGCGGTACTGCATGCGCAGTCGGCGTATGGAATCTCGTAGCTTGACGTCCTTGGTCATTCAAAAAAAAGAAAAAACAAAACAACAATCAATTCTCTCTCCGTCTCGTATCCTAAAGCGTTGAAAACGTTGCAGATTTCCCGCATCAGTTGCCCCTTTCAGCGCCTCGCCTGTACTTCTTTCCTTTTGTTGTGTACAGTGATGTACCCGGAGTAAAAACATTTCTTTCTCGTTCACAGCGCTGTCTTCCTCTAGAGGTTCCAACCTCTTATCCCAGACGTCGTGAAACTTCCCTTTCGACTAAAAGCAGCAGCGTAGCCTTCATCTGTGACGCCGAACACGTCTCTTCGACGAACGTGTTTTCGTCCTTGTCGACTGCTGTAGTAGCTCGAGCCCGAGTTCCTTCTCTAACAGTTCGTTGTAGCGCTTCACAGGCCCAGGGTCGATGGCCCTCCCTTTGATCTAAAAAGGCGCATGCGAATTTCTCCCTTGTCCATCGCACTTCTCAATTACTACCGTACCGTGTGGTAAGCTTAGCGCACTTCCTGTCACTGCCTCTTTTCCCGTTGTCCGCCGGCCTCATCTCCTTCTGGCTCTATCTATGACGTAGAAACACCTGTCGTAGAGTCATGTTCTCCTACGTATCTTAGCTCCTCCTCGGCATTTCCCTGAATGGCGAGAATCCCGTGACACGGGCGTCGTCCGTAACCTTGTCAGAGGCGGAATTGATCTCGAAGATCATCGCCTCTTCAATGCCCTCCTTGGACTCCTCGTCGACTTGCTGACCGACCCCCGCGGCGCGGGGTCGCGTCCCTAAAATTTCAACAATAAAATAAAATAGAACAACACAAAAGCAATCACAAATAAAACAAAAACGAGACAGAACAGTTATGAAGGTAAGAGTAAAAGAAGTGGATTATCCAGTCCATGTCCCCGTTCTTCCAACATTCTTTCTTCGCTTGGCACATCGTTACGCCACTTCCGACCTGAGTATCTCATCGCGACGCCTATCCTACTCGTGCGCGCGCTGCTCTACTTGTGTGTGGCTGTCTGAGGGCCCCTCACCTGACTCGTTCCTTCTCATCATTCCCTATGATCCCTACGACTACCCTTGTTTTCTAACTTCGCGCTGCGTCCCACAGTATCTATTCCGACTTGACAACCGTCTGACAGAGGCTACCCCGCTTGTGTGCGCGCGACTTGCGGCGGCAAGGGTAACTTTCTTCTTCGGAAATATCTTACAACTGCGCTGCGCGGTAATGATGCGACTGGTTCCCACGTCGCGTCCTTCGTCTCATATCCATACCATTTCACCTTGAGGATTAATTCCTCATCTTGATACCCGTGATCGATGATCTTTTCTATCACGTACTCGGCGTTCTCATTTTCTTCCTCGTGTCTGGGGTTAATTTCTTCCCCCTCCTGAAGATTCTCCGACTCCTCCAACTCTTCTGAATTACTTGTTGTAGTGCAATAATGGGCTCTACAAGGGGGTGAAAAGAAGGAAAATATTTGGATTTGGATATGAAAAGTAGTCCGGGTTGGGGGGACACACGTGTGAATAATTGCACAGTTTTAATTTTTAATTATTTTATTTAGTTAATTAGTTGGCATTAATTTTGCTGACACTAGATTAGATCTAGGATCTAGCGCCGCGAGCTACTGTAGTGGCTCCGGCGGGGCGATATATACCTTAGCCCTCTGACCACCAAGTCAGTAAAGGCAACCCGAGTTGCCGGAGTCGAATGTCGCCTTGGTCGAAGTCCGTCTCTACCAAGACGCTCCCTTTTACCTAATCCTACGGCATCCTCTTATGCCTGGGGTGTTCCCTTTTCTCTTTCCTTTATTTCCCTATCTCTTTGTATCTCTACTTCTACCTATTTTTCCCTTATCTTGTGTTGGTGCCATCGGCCTCGGTTGCAACCGAACCGGTGCAGGTGTCTATGCCATCCGGCGACACAGTTGACGTAGCGCTGCTACTGTGACCAATTTCCCGGCAGAGACTGTTGCAACGAAGTCTCCCTCGAAGGGCTCCGTCGTGTTACGAGCCAGTGTTGGTGCCATCGGCGTCGGTTGCGACCGAACCGGTGTAGGTGTTTCGAGCCATCGGGCGGCACGGTTGACGTAGCGCTGCTACTTTCATTTCATCCCGTCGGGCTGCGTTGCGACGCCCCCGTCGAAGGCCTTGTCGCGTCACAAGGTGTCGAAGAAGCTCAATCAGCATTGGCCTTACAACCCAGTGGAACCGGGGTACCTACGTACACGCCCCACCCTACCCTCGTCGAGCAGATCTCTTCGCAAGTCTCTACCACACCGATCCCGGGCCGGGCTATTTCTCTGTGCCCCCCCCCCTAGCAGGGATCTGAGCTACTACGAGTGGCAAGCTCGTTTAAACGGAGAAGGGAGAGTCGGACACTCCGTAGCGCTGTGCCATCGGCAGTTCTTCATCTTGTTGCTGTTGTTGTTTTTGCTGGACCATCGGACCGCGGTCTCTGCCCGACAGGCGCATTGCACTACACTTGTCCTCTGTAAGTCTTGCGGTATCTCCGCTGACGGAATTCGACTGACAACATCGTCCTCGTCCTCTAACATCTGCGCACGCGTGGGAGGACCATCCTCACTCTCCATCGCGTCGCGTTCTTGATTTCCCTCGCGTCCGCTGAGGAACTGTAGAGCCTGTCGTAGGCCTGATATGGCCACCTGTTCCATCAGACTTGGGGCCAATTCTACTCGATCTAGCGAAACGCGTTCCTCTTGATCGCCAATGGCGATGACCACCGTGTTGCTATCTAATTGTTTGACGGCGTACGGGCCAGTGGCCACTTGTGCAAGCTGGTGTTTAGGTTATGTAGCGGTGCCTTGTTCCTTCCGAAGGAACACATAGGACCCTACATGTATGTCGTACTTCGGCTGACGAAGCCTCGCATCAAAGTTTCGCTTGTATCTGGCCTGTTCCTTGCGTAAGCTCTTATTCGCGGTCCTCATCAGACTTCCCAACTATGACTGCCACTTGAGGTAATAGGCTCGCGGGGAACTAAATCGTTCCAAATGCGGCTGCGCTTGCAGCACAAGACTTCTCGGTGCACGGGCTAAGAACAGCTCAAAGTGGGCAATGTTCTTAGTTCGATGAACTTTTGTGTTGTAGGCGAACGTCACAGCGTCGCTAAATAAATCCCAATCCTTCGGATGATCTCCGATATACTTCCGTAGCGCGGAAAGTATAGTTCGATTAAATCTTTCCACTTTGCCGTTGGCTTGCGGGTGGTACGTAGTCGTGAAGACGTTCCGAATGCCAAGAATTCGACAAATATTCTGGAAGTACTTCGGAGTGAATGCGTCCCGTTGTCGGACAGCAGCTTCACCGGGGGTCCATAAATGAAAACCCAGTTGTGTACGAAGGCTTGCGCAATGTGCACAGCGGAAATTTTCTTCAAGGGTACGGCCCTTACCAGCTTCGAATAGCGGTCGCTGATTACTAAAATGTACCGGTTACCTCGAGTTGTGGTGATAAGCTCCCCGAGGATATCAATCGCGACAAATTCCAGAGGAGCGTTTGGCGTAAACAGCTTCATCTCTTTCGGGGTTTTCCTGAGTTTCACCCTTTCTCGCGGGCAATCCGCGCAGTTACTGGCTTCCGCGTAGCAATCCAGAGCCATTGTGGGCCAATAAAACGATCTTCTCAAGGTCTTATACAGTTTCCTGTCTCCTGGGTGCCCTGCTGATTTAGCATAATGGCTCAACCCTAGGACACGGCCCTTCAGCGATTGTGGTATTACCACTTTTACGAACTCCGCAGAGACTCGACATAACGTTCCTTCAAATTCCTCGGCCTCCGTTGTTACCGACTTCGTTCTTCCTTCTTCCATTTCTTCCTTGATTTTGTTGCAGAGAGAGTCGACGGCTTGCTCGCGAAGAAGCTCCTCCGGAGTGACGGCTTGAAATTGATCGAGCCGGTCCGAGACGGCCCCCCTCTCAAGAGCGAGGAGGTCGTCCAACTTGTCGAAATCGTTGTCTTCGGATTCTACAGTATCGGCCTGTTCGGCCATGAAGCACGGGATTTCGTCATCGATTTCATAGACTGTTTCTCCTACCGTTAGCAGCCTCGACAGAGCGTCCGCCTGGCTGTTAGCCTTCCCTTTTTTGTACTTGTTTTCAAAATCGAATTCCGAGAAGCGTAGCCTCCATCGGATTAAACGTCCACTTGGGTCCGTTACATTCATCAACCACCTTAACGAGGCATGGTTGGTATGGACTATGAAGTGCTCTCCATACAAATATGGTCTCAGGGTTTGGACGGCCCAAATCACCGCCAAACATTCCTTTTCTGATACAGAATAATTCCTCTCGGCTGCAGCCAACGTTCTGGAAAAGAACCCGATGGGTTTACGTTGTGCATCTGGGTGCGTTTGAAATAACGCAGCACCAATTTGATAACCACTTGCGTCGGTATCTACGGAGTACGGAAGGTTCTTCTTTGGTAACGTTAGCACAGGTGGTGCTAAGATGGCCTCCTTGAGCTTGTGAAAAGCTCTTTCGCACGGTTTGTCGAATCCTTCCAGCCCGACCGGTTTTCCCTTCTTCAACAATTGATTGAGCGGATGTGCGATTATGGCATAATCTGAGACGAACCTGCGGTATACATTACAAAGTCCTAGGAAGCTTCTGAGCTGTGTCTGCGTTTGAGGGTACCTCACTTATTCCAAAGCGGCGGTTCGCGCAGCATCGACTTCTAGCGTACCTGGCCGAACGAGGTGGCCTAGGTAATTGATCTTTTCGACGAAAATTTCGCACTTGCGAAGCTTGAGCTTCACGCCTGCCTTCCCCAATATAGACAGTATTTCATCAACATGAACAATGTGTTCTTCCCAAGACTTGCTAAATATGATGATATCATCAAGATACACCAAGCACGACTTCCATCGGAACGGAGAGAGCAGGATATCCATGGCTCTCTGAAACGTCGCCGGCGCATCGGTAAGCCCGAAGGGCATTTTTGAGAACCTATACATACCCGAGTGACATGAAAAGTTGTCTTGTCGCGGTCGCACTCGGGAATAGGCATCTGCAAATATCCGGAGATAGCGTCCAACTCGGAGAAGATGTAGTGCAATGCGCCTGTCGGGCAGAGACCGCGGTCCAATGGTCCAGCAAAAACAACAACAGCAACAAAAAGAAAAACTACCGATGACACAGCGCTACGGAGTGTCCGACTCTCCCTTCTCCGTTTAAACGAGCTTGCCACTCGTAGTAGCCCAGATCCCTGCTAGGGGGGAGGCACAGAGAAATAGCCCGGCCCGGGATCGGTGTGGTAGAGACTTGCCAATAGATCTGCTCGACGAGTGTGGGGTGGGGCGCATACGTAGGTACCCCGGTTCCACTGGGTTGTAAGGCCAATGCTCGTTGAGCTTCTTCGACACCTTGTAACGCGACAAGGCCTTCGACGGGGGCGTCGCAACGCAGCCCGACGGGATGAAATGAAAGTAGCAGCGCTACGTCAACCGTGCCGCCCGATGGCTCGAAACACCTACACCGGTTCGGTCGCAACCGACACCGATGGTACCAACACTGGCTCGTAATTTGACGGAGCCCTTCGAAGGAGACGTCGTTGCAACAGTCTCCGTCGGAAAATGGGTTACAGTAGCAGCGCTACGTCAACTGTGTCGCCCGATGGCTCGAAACACCTACACCGGTTCGGTCGCAACCGAGGCCGATGGCACCAACACAAGATAAGGGAAAAATAGGTAGAATTAGAGATAGAAAAGGATAGGGAAATAAAGGAAAGAGAAAAGGGAACCCCGAGCGATAGAGGATGCCGTAGGCTTAGGTAAAAAGGAGCGTCTTGATAGAGACGGACTTCGACCAAGGCGACATTCAACTCCGGCAACTCGGGTTGGTTTATTGACTTGTTCGGTCAAAGGGCTAAGTTATATAGAGCCCCGCCGGGGCGAGTACAGTAGCTCCCGGCTCTAGATTCTAGATCTAATCTAGTGTCAGCAAAATTAATGCCAACTAATTAACTAAATAAAATAAAATAATTAAAAATTAAAACTGTGCAATTATTCACACGTGTGTCCCCCAAACCCGGACTACTTTTCATATCCAAATGTTTTCCTTTCTTTTCACCCCCCTTTCCAGGTGCGTATTGCACTACATATCCCCCTTCTGAGCGCTCTCGCGCAGGGGCTTCACTCCCTTGCTTCCCAAGTTCTTCCTTTTTCTCCCGACCATCGGTCGCCGCTCGCGTGAGAGTAAGACGATCTCCATGTTTCCTTCATCGGATCCCACTGTCGGACATACCGCCCGCGGTCGCCGCGGTGTGGGCTTCTCACACACGCCCTCTATTCCTAGCGACCTTCCTTCCATACCCCTACTTCCCCCGAACACCAACGTTCCTGAACCGGTCTTTCATCCCGATCTCCATCCTTCATCAGCCCCTTGTCGATACCCCTCACTAGCCGAGCTCCAAGGTAAATGGCATGCGCGACTATCCCTTACTGTACGCGGCCACTCCTTGGTTTTCCGCCATCGACGTGCGCGACGTCACTAGCATCGGGCGCCACTTTGCCGACGGTGCGGGGATGTTGCCGGGTCACCTTCCCCTTCAAGCCATTTCCTTCTCTTTTTCCTCGTCACATTTCCCTCCTCTTTTTTTTGTTGGCGTACCATCACCGCTGTCGCGTTCCTCTTTCCGGATGGTGCCGATCTTCCCTCTTATTGATAATCCGTTTTACTCCTCCCTTGAGTTGCCCCAAGGGGTCCAACAAATGACAGCGATCAAGACACAAACTTGTCCCTCCATGCGCGTTCTTCTCCGCACACATGTCGCCCATTCGACCAATACGCAGAGGCTACGCAGGCTCTCACATATCTTCCCCCATCCTTTTGCGCTTGCTATAGCTATGTAGCGCCTCTAAAATAGAAAGCGTTGTGTGGAGCTTCTTCAGTCTCCCTCAAATACTCTCAGCGAGACCGGGTACGCGTTCGTCTACAGTATGACGCAGAATGTCGCGCCCCTGTGATTGAAACAATAGTGAGTAATAAATTTTCTCCGCGTTGTACTTGGTCTCCTGTCCACGACACTTCATCATGGTTGCTGCGTAGGGCCGTGAGTTTAGTATTTCTTCGTCCCACGCCACCTTTTCCATCATCAGTTCATTCACTCTCCGCCTGGTATCTTCCATCACGTAGGCACACACTTGGCGTAGCGACGCCCTCTGTTACTTTGTCATTAATTGCGAGCGACCGACGACGGGGACGCCCCCATTCGGCTTCATAACGGGATCTCATCTTAGAGGACTTCGAACGGGTCCCCCACGTAGTGGCTCTCCACTCGGCTTCCTTGGTCTTCGACCGCCTCATATAATGTATCGTCGAATCGTAGTTTGAACCACTCTACAGTACGCGAACCTCCTCGTCCTGTGCGTTGGGCCTCAGCCCAATCCCTCGGAAGCCTTCAAGATTGAAGCACGCACCGGTGATCCTGTCAATGTTGCTCACTCGTCATTCCCCCATTTCTACCTCGTTCCTATGAGGGCGGAAAACTGCCGTCCTCGTCGAGGACTTCCGTCCTTCCAAATGCATCAATAAATAAAGTAAGAAATGGTATCGGGCAACTCCGCTGTCCGAGTATACGGGGCGTCGCCCCCTTATATATTTATGTCTTCTTGTATGACAGCGTCTTGCTGCACACGTTGCCCTCGTATCGGAGGGACCCTTTTTCCCGTCAAGAGTGGGGCTTCCCTCTTTCTCGCGACTGGGAACGAGCTTGAAAAGCATCGTCCCTTCGAATTTCCCTTTAAGTCGGGAAACAGTGGCGACTGCATCACCAGCGCGACGATTGTGTTATTTGACCGTCCTTGTCTCTGCTCCTATACTGGGAAAAATTCCATTCGTGGTCGACCACGATCTCCGTGAGACAGGCCATTCGCGCGATGCCTCTACTGTCTTCGTGCGTTACATCCCGGTTCGGGTACATATGTAGTCCAAATAAAATTGAGCGTAGAGGCAGAACAGGTCTCTCTGGTCCTCCATCGCGAGGGGGCTTGACAGTCCTCCTATAGATGTGTCTTAGAGGGAGTTGGGGAATTTTGGTGATCTTGGGGAGCGTCGTCGCCCTTGCCAAGGCCATTCGCGACATCTTCGATCTTGGTACGTGGAGGACGCGTCCCTTGCCCCAGGCTTGAACAACGACACTCTCCATCTCCTCCCTGTGTTTCGTTGTACTTCACTGCCTTCGCAAAAAAACAGATAGAAGGAGGACAGAAAGAAATAATAAAGTAGAAAGGTAGGGGAATAGGGAGGGGAATCAAAGAAAAGAGGGTAAAAGGACATGGAAAGGAAAGGGGAGGAACCCTCACGGTTGGTCGCTCGGGGTAAAAAAAATTGACGTGAGCTGTGACATCGGCAGTCGTCATGACCGACGGACTGATCACCGTAATCAAGCTCGTCGAGCTACCCATTCTCTCCGCTGGAGTCGTTCTCGCCGCAGTGGTCCTCTAGGGCGTGCGAGGAGGAGACTGGGGAGTGACTCTCCGTCACTTCATAAATGAAGAAAGCAAATGCCGTTTCCCTTGTCTCTTGTTTACCTGTTTTTCTTTCCTTTGTTGCTGCCTCGAACGACGAAGTCTTTCACGAAAATATTCGCGGTCTGGCGCAGGAAGGGGCAGCCTTCCTAGGCGAGTGTGTGCGACAACTTACACGCGGTCTTCTTCGAAGTCTGCATGTCATGTGCTCGTGTGGGAGGACCCTCCCGCTCGTCGAGCGTCGGTCTCTCAGTTCGCCGATCGTAGTCACAACCTTTGAAACGTTTCCGGCGGCGTCGTCGTTCTGTGTTGTGGTCAGCGTCGCGCGCGATGGTTGGTGACGGGGCTTCCGGACGGCCTCGGATACTTGTGCCGTTGGCTACAGCAAGCGACACCCCGTTCTCGTATGACCGACAAGTTCCGTACCTTCCCTTAATTTTGATTAATATTTCGAAGACTGACCAGTGTTCAATTTTCAACTTTCACCGCCCGTCCAGCAGCTCCCTGCCGGCATCCCCATTTTTTTCGATTAAATCATGCCCCACGAGGGCGGATCACTGATCCAAGCGTCCCTTCACGTGTGCGCGGCGGCAACGCGTGATCGTATCCAAGGCGGTGTATTACCTCAGCCTGAGACTACAGTAAATTTTTCCATTTCATGGCATGGCAGCGCACGCTGCTTTATTCATGTGAGGGGGTCCGATGCAAAATCGCCTAACTCATTCCAGTTTCCTTCTCTCATTTCCTGTGATCGCGATTCCGGCGACTATCGCTACTCTCTCTCCGCGGTGCGCTTCACATCGTCCACGTCCTCTTGATTCGTCTCGTTCACGTGCGCGTGCCCGCGCATTTCAACTGCTTCTTTTCCACACCTTCTCGTTCTTCCTGCGCGGGAGCATTCCGACCGACTCGGCGTTATCCCTTTTGGCTCCCCCCGAACTACGGGAGGTTGTCTTGTCGACAGAAATTTACCCTTTCTCGCTTCCGTGCGCGTCCTTCTGCGCGATACAAAACAAAAAAAAGAATTGACGACAAAAGAATCAGACAAACGCTAGGCGTGGTATCGCACGATCGATCGCTGTACGTCAACGACGTTCCCATCAGGGCTTCTATTCGACTCATTCTGGGCGTGGGCGACACCGGTGGTGTGTTGCCGGCCGTCCCAGTCTCTCGAACTCGACTTCACGCCTTTCTTAACGCCCTATGCCTCTCAATCGTCAGTGCCGTTCCCGGATCATTGTTAAAATTCACACAACTCTTCTGTGTTCCGCGTTTTTCCTCGCGACACTTGTCTCTCTGAACTTCCTTCACGTGATCCGTCCTCTCCTTCCTCGACTCGAGATACAGCGTGTAGCCTTAATCACGATCGGCGGTTCGCAGTCCCTTGTCGCCCTTGGGCGCCTGTCATGTTCTTCTGACATTACGCACGATCCTTCCGGAATGACCGACCTAGGTGCGTCTCGGGAAAACAAAACAAACATTAAAAAAAACCAAAAAAAAACAAAAACGAAACAGAATAGTTAAGAAGGTAAAAACATAGGAAACTGGTTGCGGCTCGCGTCTTCTTTTCTCTTTCCATCATCACATTGCGTATGGAGCTCATCCTGGTCTCGCGCGTGCGACTTGCGGCGGGAGGGGCAGTTTCTTCCTCCGGAAATACGTGACGGCCGCACTGCGGGGTAATTGCTCAATGGGCTCCCACGTGGCGTCCTCGGGCGTATAGCCGTACCATTCCACCTTGAGAATCAAATTACCATTTTGATAATCGTGGTCGGCGACCCGATCGATTACGTATTCCGTATTTTCCGTTTCCTCTCCTTTCTCTGAACTGTGCCCTTCCCCCTCCTGAAGATCTTCCAACTCGTCCTCTTCTCTGGACTTTCTGAAATCGCGTAGGTCCGGAGATGTCTCCGCTGTCGGCGCTTGACTAATTAGATTGTCCTGGTCCCCTGACGTAGGCGCAGGGGTGTGAGGACATTCCTCGTCCTCCATTACCTCTCCTTCTTCGTTGAGCTCCAGTGCTCCCAGGAACTGTAGCGCTTGACGTAGGCCAGTTATCGGCGCGTAGTCCATCGGGCTTGGGGCTAACTCCACCCTGTCTCGCGATACGCGTTCCTCCTGATCGCCAATGGCAATGACTACCGTATGTTGATCCGATCTTTTAACCTGATAAGGTCCTGTAGCGACTTGTGCCAGCTTGTGTTTCGGTTCGCTAGCTGTGCCTTGCTCCTTCCGGAGGAACACGTAGGACCCCGGTGGGATCTCATATTGCGGTTTGCGAAGGCGTGCGTCGAAATTTCGCTTGTACCGGGCTTGTTCCTTCCGCAAACTCCTATCGGCGCCTTGCATTAGGCTCTCCAACCACGACTGCCACTTCAGGTAGTATGCTCGTGACGAGCTGAAATTCTCCAATGCTGGTTGCGCTTGTAGCGCAATGTTTCTCGGCGCCCGAGCCAACACCAGCTCGAAGGGCGCAATGTTCGTAGTTCGATGAACTTGTGTGTTCTTTGCGAACGTCACAGCGTCGCTAAATAAGTCCCAGTCCTTGGGGTGCTTTCCAACGTATTTTCGCAACGCGGAAGTCAGCGTGCGGTTAAATCTCTCAACTTGGCCGTTGGCTTGCGGGTGGTACGTAGTCGTGAACACATTGCAGATGCCGAGAATTCGACATACGTTCTGAAAGAACCGGGCCGTGAACTGTGTTCCATTGTCGGACAGCAGCTTGACCGGCGGTCCGTACACGAATACCCAATGGTGAACGAAGGCTTGTGCGATGTGCGCAGCTGATATCTTCTTCAACGGTACGGTTCGTACCAGTTTCGAGTATCGATCGCTGATCACGAGAATATACCGATTTCCTCGCTTAGTTGTAATTAGCTCGCCGAGGATGTCGATGGCGACAAATTCCAGCGGCGCTTTGGGCGTGAACAGCTTCATTTCGTTCGTGTTTTTTCTTAACTTCACCCTTTCCCGCGCACATGCGGCGCAATTCTTCGCGACTGCGTAGCAGTCTAGGGCCATCGTAGGCCAATAAAAATACCTTTTCAAAGTCTTGTAAAGTTTCCTGCCTCCCGGGTGGCCGGCCAATTTTGCGTAGTGGCTCAACCCTAGGACGCGGTCCCTTAACGATTGTGGTATTACCACTTGTACAAACTCCGCGGCGGCACGGCATAGAGTTCCTTCGAGTTCCTCGGTCTCCGTGCTGAACGTTCTCACCTTTCCGGCGTCCATTTCTTCCTTGATGCGGTTGCAGAAGGGGTCGACGGCTTGCTCGCGAATGAGCTCCTCCGGAGTGACAGCTTGGAATTGATCGAGGCGATCAGGGGCGGTCCCCCCCTCAAGAGCGAGGATGTCGTCTGCCGCGTCAATACATTCCTCGTCCTCCACTGTACCCTCGGCCGGTTCGGCTATAAAGCAAGGGATTTCGTCGTCGATTTCGTCGACGGTTTCTCCTGCGGTTCGCAACCTTGACAAAGCGTCCGCCTGGCTGTTAGCCTTTCCCTTTTTGTACTTGATTTCAAAATCGAATTCCGAGAGGCGTAGCCTCCATCGGACTAATCTCCCACTGGGGTCGGTTACGTTCATCAACCACCTCAATGAGGCATGGTCGGTATGCACGACGAAGTGCTCGCCATATAGATATGGTCTTAAAGTCTGTACGGCCCAAATTACCGCTAGACATTCTTTTTCTGATACAGAATAGTTTCTCTCGGCTGCAGCTAACGTTCTTGAAAAGAACCCGATGGGTTTGCGTTGCGCATCCGGGTGTGTTTGAAATAGTGCAGCGCCTATTTGGTAGTCGCTTGCATCGGTATCTACCGAGTAGGGTAGGTCCTTCTTCGGCAGCGCCAACACCGGCGGTGCCAAGATGGCGTCCTTGAGCTTATGAAAAGCTTTCTTGCACGGTTCGTCAAATCCTTCCAACTGGACCGGTTGTCCTTTCTTCAACAGTTGATTGAGCGGATGCGCGATTTTCGCATAATGCGAAACGAATCTGCGGTAGACATTACAAAGTCCCAAGAAGCTCCTGAGCTGGGTCTGCGTTTGAGGGTACCTCACTTGTTCCAATGCGACGGTTCGCGCGGCGTCCACTTCCAATGTACCTGGCCGAACGACATGGCCCAGGTACTTGATCTTTTCGACGAAAAATTCACACTTGCGAAGCTTGAGCTTCACACCTGCCTTCTCCAATACAGAAAGTATCTCATCCACGTGCACGATGTGCTCCTCCCACGACTGGCTAAAAATTATTATGTCGTCCAGATACACCAAACAGCACTTCCAACGGAACGGAGAGAGCAGGATATCCATTGCTCTCTGAAACGTCGCTGGCGCGTTAGTTAGCCCGAAAGGCATTCTTGAGAAGCGATACAGTCCTGAGTGACACGAAAATGCGGTCTTGTCGCGGTCGCGCTCAGGGATAAGCATCTGCCAATATCCCGAGATCGCTTCCAACGCGGAGAAAACCTTGGTGTCACCAAGCGAGTCCAGGCACTCATCCATGCGCGATAAGGGGTACGTGTCCTTCACCGTCACTGCGTTCAGCCTGCGGTAGTCTACGCAAAAACGCATTGACCCATCCGGCTTGGGCACCAGCAACACGGGCGACGCCCATTCTGACTGCGCTGGTTCTATCACTCCTGCCTCCAACATCTTCTGCACCTCTGCATCTTCTACTTCGCGGGCTTTAGGCCCGGCCCGATACGGGGCTTGTGCGACGGGACGAGTCTCGGGGATCAACTCGATCCGATGGACGGTGGTATTAATTTCGCCAAGCGTCCCATCCCACATCCTTGAATACTTCTTCAACATCCGACGGAACCGCTCGCCCGGCCGTTCCGGCACGTGGCTCAGGTCGAGGTCCTCCACGTCCGGCGGTGGCGGCTCAATCCTGCGTTGCGGCTTCGTAGATTCCGACGCGGAGAGCCCTGCCGACCGTTCTTCTGGCTGGTCCTCGCCCGCTTGATCCGAAGATTCGCATCTTGTCTCGCCCCTAGGCGTCTTGGTGGAATTAGGAAAATTCTCCTTCTTCCTTTCTTGAATTCCGAGAACTTCACCAATGGTGGTTTTGCTCTCGAGCGCGGCTCTCGGGTGCGGTAATAATTCTGCCACCACTTGGCCTTTTTGCACCCTGACAGGGTACGTCCTAAAATTCGCAACGAGTAAGCGAAATGGCCTGTCAGGCTCAACCTGAACGACACCATTCGTGCACGTCAACCCGTGCCTTTCGTACAACGACGAGTACGGCTGAACCACCACCAAGCCCGCCCTCTTCGAGGTGCATTCCACGACGCGTTGCGTCCCTGGCTCGATAGTCGTGGCTCTTGCCACTTTTACCTTAGGGGAAATTCGCTCCCCCTTTCCATGATTCTCGTCCTCTCCCGCAACGAGATTCTTCTTCCCTTTTCTCGTCGAGAACCGCCTAACTATCGGGACCTCCGAGAAATCTGCCAACTCAACCGTTTTCTTCCTTGGATAAATTGCTTCCACAAACCGGTCACAGTAGTCCGCGCCTAGAATTAGCGGGACTGCTAGTTTTTCGCATACAATAAACTCGGCTGCGGCCACAAATTTTCCAAGCCTCACAGGCATTCTAATTGTGCCGAGAGTCCGGAGTGGCCTATTGTTCGCGTCGCCGATATCTTGGATCGGTCCGTAGGACACTAAAGATTCCATTCCAGCTGGGAGTTCCGATTTTCGCACAAGGTTTGGTCCCGCGCCGGTGTCTAAAACAGACAACACCCGGCTCATCAATCCAATTGTGGGTCCGATGTCCGCGTAAACTTTGTAGTTTTTTCGCGCAAGAACCAAAATCTTCTCGGGACACTCCCTTCGCTTAACCCTGTACCATGGTCTTCGAACTTCTTCCAGCAGATGATCTCGGGCTCGGCTCAAAATTTTCTTGACTTGAGCTGGCCCTTTGGGCTTATCCACCAATCCAACAACCTCCTCCTCGAGGCCTGATTTTTCCTTTAGAGACGGGGAACGGGGCTGAGCCCCGGGCACAGTACGTCGACCCTGTGCCTCTCGCGACTCATGCGAGATTCCCCTCTCTAGTTTTCCTGCCGCTGCGGGATCCTTCTCACATCCGACGGCGCGGGCCCCGCAGTGGGCCCTCTGAAGGGTTGGTTCGACCTCGGCGTTGAAGCACTCGGCGTGCTCGCCGTCTGCGAATCGAACCAATTCTTGACCTTCAGGTAACTCGTCGATGGTATCCCTAGCCTCTCCATCGGAGACAACGCCTCATAATTTTCCAAAACTCGGTACATTTCCCGGAGGGAAAGAATGCACGTTGGCGCGGCGTGCCCCTTTTCATAGCAATGACAGCACACCAGACCGTGCGTCTTGACGGGATACGGCGTCCTAGGTCCTCCACGGGCCGGCGGCCTTCCTTGGCGTTGCGGCCTTCCCATCCAGCCTGGCCTTCGAAACGTCGTACCCTTGTCTTCCATCGGAATGCGAGGCGCCGGCGTGTGGCCGCGCCCCCGAAACATCATCACGGGATCCGTGGGCTCTGAAAACGACTCCGTCGTGTATGCAGGCGTCGGTAAAGTTGACGACCCGCTGTCCCCGTAGTCCTCGTGTCCGTAGCCCTCCAATGGCTCAATGAACTCCCCTTCGGCTACTAACGCTCCTTCGTAGTGATTTTCGCTACTTCCATGCGCACCGCACTCATCTGACGCGGACATGGACTCGGCTAAATGGACTGCGGCGTGACTTTTGCGACCGGGATAAGAAGCCCTCGGCTTCTTCCCCGCCCTGAACGTCGACGGCGTCTGAATCGTGACCTTCTTGGTCTTCTTGTCCTTAGCGCGGTTCGCCGAGCCATGCGCCTTCGCGTAATTCACTAGTCTCAAAAACGAAACGTCCCGATTGTCTTGCCGGTATTGAGATACCATCGGCTTGATACTCGAATCGAGTCCTTCAATAAACATCGTCATCTGTTCTTCCATCGAATATACGTTTCCACACCGGTTGCTTGCGTCCGTCAGACGGACATAAAATTCCATCTCGTCTTCAGACGGTCTTTGCTGAACTTCTCGCAATGCGAGCACGGCTTGACGGATCGCCTCGTCGGTTGCGAAACTCCTCAACAACGACTGTACGGCCTCCGGCCAAACGGATATCTTTCCGTGATGGGCCCCGGCCGTCTGAGACACCGAAGTGTGCTGTCTCAAGGCGATGCCGCTTAAAAATTCAGGCAACAGGCGGATCGCTTGCCCCTCGTTCATTTCTTGAGTATCAAACTCTTGAACTAACTTTGCCAAAAAATCCAACACAAGGACCCCGTTCTCTCCTGTGAACGTGTTGTCCTTCTTCACCTTAGGCGGAATATCTCTCCTAATTTTTCTCACGGCGGTCCGCCGGGAACTTGACAAATATGTCTGCGGGTTCCGCCAACGGTACGTTCGGTACGAAAGTAACTTCTTGAAGAGGTAGTTGGTCGGATTCAGCTCCTCCAACTCCTCCCATCGCGGCCCGCGCCGCGTTGCGACATCTTCGGGCTCCGCGTCCTTGTCTCTCCGCGAGGCGGACGAAGTGACTCCGCCTCGTCTGGAGGAAATTTTCTTGCTTGACGAAATTCCGTTTCCGTCTTCTGAACGGCGTTCGGTATCGCCTGAATGGTTCGACGAACCGCCGTTACCATCTTCGGAGGGACCAAGCGACTCCGACTGTGAGTCGCAGTTCTCCGGATCGTCACTACAGTGACCCTTGCTTGCACGTCGCTTGTCCTTCTTCGAGGGCTTCGACTTAGAACTCCGCTGCCGAGCGGGCTTGTCCTTCTTCGACCGACGGTCGCCCTCTCTACCCGAAGGGAGCGGCTCGTCGTCCGATCCTTGCGGAGCTTGATCCGCGGCCTGCTCGAGGTCCTTGAGACGTTGCGCGGCGCGATCGAATCGGTCATCGATGCTTGTTCTAAATTTTCCTAAGGACTCCAAGGCTTGATTCGCGTCGCGCCTCGCGTCCTTGACTGAAATTTTCAACGAGGCTAGGACCTCCGGCTCCAGACTGTCGGTCGCCTCACCTCGCTCCTTCTCGACGAGATCCACTCGAGCCGACAGCTCTCCTAAAACGGTGTGGAACTCGGATGCTTGCAACTCCAGTTGCTTCCGGACGAGGGCTAATTCAGCCTCCAGATTTTTCTTCGCTTCTTCGCAAATTTCGCTGCTCATCTTCTCCAACTTCTCGTCGAGGTCAGTCTTGTCGGCGGCTATCCCCGTAGGGGATTCTTGATCTCCGGGGTCCGTGGCCGTATTGGCCTGGCTCCGGGTGCGAGGACCCCTCGGGATCCTCGACGCTCGTGCCGATCTGGCTCTGCTCGGCCCGGACCGACGTCCCCGGGTGCGCTTGTTGACATTGCTCGTACGAGCGGACCTACGCAGCAGAAAAGTTACAAACAAAAAGAAAATAAAAAAAGAGTCCGTTACCCAGACCACTTCCTTGTCGTAGACAAAACAGATTCTAGGTCGGGAGGCCACTTTTGTAGTGCGTCTCCAGACCGAGACTGTCGTCGACAAAATTTCTAGATCAGGTCTGCTGCACAGTAGACAAATTTCTAGGTCGGGAGACCACTTTTGTAGTGCAATGCGCCTGTCGGGCAGAGACCGCGGTCCGATGGTCCAGCAAAAACAACAACAGCAACAAAAGAAGAACTGCCGATGGCACAGCGCTACGGAGTGTCCGACTCTCCCTTCTCCGTTTAAACGAGCTTGTCACTCGTAGTAGCTCGGATCCCTGATGGGGGGGGCACAGAGAAATAGCCCGGCCCGGGATCGGTGTGGTAGAGACTTGCCAATAGATCTGCTCGACGAGTGTGGGGTGGGGCGCATACGTAGGTACCCCGGTTCCACTGGGTTGTAAGGCCAATGCTCGTTGAGCTTCTTCGACACCTTGTAACGCGACAAGGCCTTCGACGGGGGCGTCGCAACGCAGCCCGACGGGATGAAATGAAAGTAGCAGCGCTACGTCAACCGTGCCGCCCGATGGCTCGAAACACCTACACCGGTTCGGTCGCAACCGACACCGATGGTACCAACACTGGCTCGTAATTTGACGGAGCCCTTCGAAGGAGACGTCGTTGCAACAGTCTCCGTCGGAAAATGGGTTACAGTAGCAGCGCTACGTCAACTGTGTCGCCCGATGGCTCGAAACACCTACACCGGTTCGGTCGCAACCGAGGCCGATGGCACCAACACAAGATAAGGGAAAAATAGGTAGAATTAGAGATAGAAAAGGATAGGGAAATAAAGGAAAGAGAAAAGGGAACCCCGAGCGATAGAGGATGCCGTAGGCTTAGGTAAAAAGGAGCGTCTTGATAGAGACGGACTTCGACCAAGGCGACATTCAACTCCGGCAACTCGGGTTGGTTTATTGACTTGTTCGGTCAAAGGGCTAAGTTATATAGAGCCCCGCCGGGGCGAGTACAGTAGCTCCCGGCTCTAGATTCTAGATCTAATCTAGTGTCAGCAAAATTAATGCCAACTAATTAACTAAATAAAATAATTAAAAATTAAAAATTAAAACTGTGCAATTATTCACACGTGTGTCCCCCAAACCCGGACTACTTTTCATATCCAAATGTTTTCCTTTCTTTTCACCCCCCTTTCCAGGTGCGTATTGCACTACAGAAGACCTTGGTGTCACCAAGCGATTCCAGGCACTCGACCATCCTTGGTAAAGGGTCCGTGTCCTTTATGGTAACCGCGTTTAACCGGCGGTAATCAACGCAAAAGCGCATCGATCCGTCCGGCTTGGGCACCAACAAAACGGGCGACGCCCATTCTGACTGCGCCGGTTCGATGACTCCTGCTTCTAACATCTTCTGCACTTCTGCATCTTCTACTTCTCGAGCTTTCGGTCCCGCTCGATATGGGGCTTGTGCGATATGCCTGGTCTCTGGGGCGAACTCAATGCGATGGACCGTGTTGTTGATCTCTCCGAGAGTCCCGTCCCACATGCGTGAGTATTTCTTCAACATCTGACGGAATCTTTCGCGCAGCCGGTCCGGCACGTGACTCAGGTCGAGTTCCTCCAAGTCCGGCGGTGGGGGCTCGATCCGTCGTTCCGGCTTCGTAGATACCTTCGCGGAGAGCTCGCCCGACCGTTCGTCCAGCTGGTCCTCGCGGTCTTGTTCTGACGATGTATATCTTCTGTCGCCCTTAGGCGACTTGGTAGAATTAATAAAACGTTTCCTGTCCTCTCTTGAGCTCCAAGCACTTCTCCGATTGTAGTCTTGCTTTCCAACACGGCCCTTGGGTGGGGTAGAAGCTCTGCTACCACTTGACCCTTCTGAACCCTGACAGGGTGCGGTCTAAAGTTCGCCACTAATAAGCGAAATGGTCTGTCAGGCTCCACTTGAGCCACCCCTTTTGAAGTCACCAACTCATGCTTG
The DNA here is from genome assembly GCF_000350225.1 of Chondrus crispus. Lineage (NCBI taxonomy): Eukaryota > Rhodophyta > Florideophyceae > Gigartinales > Gigartinaceae > Chondrus > Chondrus crispus. The sequence continues at coordinate 89,981 of NW_005179190.1, forward strand.
TCGTACAGAGGCGAGTAGGGCCGGACCACGACGAGACCGTTTCTTTTTGAAACACATTGGACTACTTGTTGCGTACCTGGTTCAATCGTCGTCGCCTTAGCCATTTTCACCTTCGGGGATATCCTTTCCCCTTTTCCATCTTCCTCGTCCCGTCCTTGAACGAGAGTCCTTTTCCCTTTTCTCGGCGAGAATTTTTGCACAATCGGAACCTCCGAAAAATCCACCAACTCCACCTTTTTCTTCCGGGGGTAGATGGCTCCTACGAACCGATCACAATAGTCTGCACCTAGAATTAGCAGCACGGCGAGTTTCTCGCATACTATAAATTCGGCTATAGCCACAAATCGTCCCAGCCTCACAGGCATCTTGATCGTGTCAACTGTGCGAAGCGGCCTGTTATTTGCATCGCCGCTGTCTTGCGTAGGTCCAAAGGATACAAGGGCTTCCAATCCTGCGGGAAGCTCGGATTTCCGAATCAGGTTCGGGCCAGCGCGGGTGTCCAACACGGACAGTGCACGGCTCATCAGCCCGACCTTCGGTCCAATGTCCGCGAAGACCTTATAATTCTTCCTCGCAAGTTTAGTAGAACGTGCCGCGCTCGACCGGCTTCGGGTAGCGGGAGCTGCGACACGTCGTACTGTAGTTCGAGACGTGTGAGACGCGACGAGTGCCGTGCACACGTGTAGTACGAACCACAAAACAAGACAGAAGGGAATTCGGTAGCTGGTTGGTAGAGGTTTTGGTAGAACGGTGTGGGTTCGACACATCGATGCCACGAAAGGCAGATCCACGTCCTCGACGTGGTAACTCGATGCCGTGCGGAGGCGACGCCGTCACGGAGGACGAATCCGGGCGCTATGCGGGGCGCTCGTCGTGCGTTACCCCTGCGGTGGAGTACTTTTCGTTGTACTCGATGTACAAAAAGGGAAGACGAAAACGTAGTCAGGCGAAAGACTTAGGCACAAAACCAAGGGACAACGGGGTCGGCCCTCGAGTTGATGCCACCGCGTTGATCGATGACCCACTCGAGTCCTTCCCCTTCCCTACTTTATTATATCAACTACAGTAGTCCCCGTTCTTACAGTGCCAGACTGTAACGGTACGACTACACGTCAGGCAGTAACGGTCCTGCACTTGGGCGCCAGCGAAGTACGCCGGTATCATACATTAGACGGTATGATTCGAGTACAGTACGTACACGGACGCGAATTGCGCTGCCCAACTTACCGGGCGATAAGGTAATTACCTTTCGAATTGGGAATTAACCAATGCGGTCCTTGTCATACACCATTGGGTGTTCGAGTACAGTATGTACACTAGTGGACACTTGGCGATATACCACATGGCCCCCTCCTCGCCTTGAGCGTCCAGCTTAAATTTTGCAAAAAATATTTTGCGAAAAATTACGCACGGCGCGTGCGCTAAAGACTCATGTGTCCCGCTTCAAATTTTGCGCAAAAATTAAGCAGGACAAATCAGCTGCGGACACGTGTGTCCTCGTTTGGCCACGGATCTTGCCAAGCGTGCATCTCGCCGTCGGAGTTCGAATGTGTTGACAGCGCAGCGTCTGGTGCGACCGCGCGCAGCGAAAGGGTAGACCATCGGTCCGTCTCGTTTCAGTTTGTCGTCCCACGACTCGTTCTCCAATTCTCGGTGCGATTCGATCACACTCCGTTGTTCTTCTGCATAAGGTAAGCCATGCGAGCTTCCTTTCGTTTTCCGTACCGCGGGCGGCACCGGTTGCTCCGCGCAGTCGTTCTGACTTAACAGATCGTGTTTTTCGGCGTCCTTTATGTGACGCAGACGTATCCCGCGCGAATCCCCCTCGCTTGCGATGTCTCCGAATGACAACGTTGCGCAAAAGCATGCGCCTTCGCTCACGGACAGACCGTCTGTTCCCGCTTTGATCGCCCCGCCCACACTTGGGCTCGCGTCGGTAGGATTGCCTGCCGTCGTCACCACCGAGGTTCCTTCCGTCTCGTCGGGACTCCCCGTCGTTACAGTGCCATCAGGGCCTGTTCGTATATCCCAAGATTTTTCAGGAGGCGATCCTGTCGTCTGTTCGTCGGGGAACATCGTGGACAAGCAAGGTCCTCCCGCCGTGGGCTCTTCGTCGGTGTCAGGCTCATCGGGGGTCTGTGATCACGCATCGAACGTGCCGTTCGGCGTTGCAAGCCTGAAGCCGACGCGCCGGTCTGCTCTGGAGGAGTCTGGAAACGTGAACGTCACCAAGCCCGGTGACCTTATGACGTTGCGCCGTTACGAGTTGTACTGTGCCACGCCAAGTTATTCAGCATTCGGAAGCTGTCGCGTCCCGGGATATCCGTACACAGGATCTCCCCCGAGCGAGGGCGTCTTGCGGATCGGTTCCGCAACGTCGCTGCTCGGCCGTGCCGATACTTCCGCTCAATCGCTCCCGAGAGCAGCATTGACGTACGAATGGGAGGAGTTCCCTCGTGTAGACGTGACACTCGAAGATGTCCTTTCCGTGGACAGTCCCCGTCCTGACCTCCGTCCGTTCCAGAAAATGGCGAGAGGTGGGACATCGTCGTCCATCGTTACAGCCTTGGAAGAATATTTTCGGCAGGGACCCGCGTTTCCGGTGCCTTTGGAAATTCCGTGTGACCGCGCGTTTGTATTTTCTTACTCTGAAGTGGAGTACGTTGACCGAGCCGCTCGGTTCCTTTTCGGGACTGTCGACCCGTCGGATACAGAGATGCCGCTTCCTTTGGTCAAGCCTCTGTATACGTACCCAGTTCCGGGCTCAGAAGGTCTTCGTCCGGTGGTAACGAAAGCCACCGCGGGCTTAATGCGCCTCACTGGCCGCGTGTTGTGGCCATCCGACTGGCTCGTTCATCGCCGGAGCGGATCGCATGAGTCTCGAATGACTCCGTCGTCGGAGTTGGCGATTGGTCTGACCAAGATAGATTTCGCGGAGCTCCCTCCGTTCGTTTGGCAGTCTATGCCACCGGCAGGGGTGCCCGTACTCTGTCCCCTCGTTTTAAGGTACTTCGGCTATGCCGCGAACGGCCGCTGGCACCCGTATCTTTCTCGCCTCGAGCGAGTCGTGACCATCGAGGTCCGTTAACGTTGCATGTGCGATCATGCAGCAAGCTCTCGGTGAGCGTCGAGCCTTCCTCGTCTCAGACGGCGTACTTAATGCACTCCGTTCGGTCGTGGCGGGCGCGCCTCGTCTGGCAGCCCCGCTCGTTGGTCGTGGCACTCCACGAATGTGGTCGTTCTCAGAAGCCCTGGGACTTATGGAACGCGTCCGTAGTGCACCAGAAGCACTTTTCGTCGTATGGGAGGATTTTTCGACCGGTGTCGAATCGTCGTACGTGTACTATCACGCTGCGTCGGACTCCTTCCGTCGAGAGTACAGAAACAACCCAAGCTCAGGACGTCGAGGGCGTTTGAGACTGGGTCACAAGAGGGACTACAGTCACGTTGCCGGACAAGTTGCTTCTCTCCCAGCACCGTCTGGGGCATCTCTGGATCCTCCAGTCTCTAACGCAAGGGCCATCGTCGAGTCTGATATTTCCAGGGACGACCTGGTTCGTTTGCCGAAAGCGGTCGAAGCGTTAGGCCAAAGGGCCTACGAATCTTGGAATGTCCGCTCGATGATCGAGACGTTAGCTCGCTGGTACCTCGTTCGTACAGCAGAGCTTCGTAAGATGAAGTGGGACCTTCGTGGTGCCCTTTCCGAGGCCAACGGGGCTACGGAGCGTGCAGATCGAGCTTCGAGTACAGTAGAAGACTTGCGTACTTCTCTTCGTGAAGTTCGCGCAGAGCGCGATCGTTATCGCCAGTCACATGACACCCTCTGGCGCTCCCAAGGGTATGGAAATGCTCGTCATGGACATGACTCGTTAGTTGGTTCGAGCGCCACGAATGCGCGCGCGCCCGTTCCGAGTATTCCGGATCCTTATTCTTTGGCTCCGCGTGATGGATACGAGACGGCGTATCGTTCACCGACGCGAGATATTGAGGGCGGTCCCCCTCGTGTTTCATCGGGAGACGAGGATGCGTATTACCGAGACCGAACTGCAGGTCACTATGCCCGTCGTTAATTCGTCGCTGGAACTTGTTTCATTGTGCCCGGTGGCACTCGTGCATGGCCCTTCGGGTCTCGTGTCGCAGAATATGATGCATTGCTAAAGCGCGTGTTGGCTTAAATAACACCATTCGTTAGTCTTACAATAAAACAAATTGTTCTTTCGACATCGTGTTGTTCTTCGACCAACCCTGAATTAATTATTCATCGCGCGTGGACCGTGCCACCTCGAAGAGCTTGAAACTCTCGAACGTTGCTACTGCAGCGTGCAGTTCTGGCCCCCTCCTTAAGCGTGAGGTCCCAGTCACGCCAATCGTGACCGTGTCTTTTGGCTTTAAGGGGTTCGCGTATTGCGATGGAGGCGTTGTCGATAACGACTGACGAGTTCTTCTGGGACACGGGTACGTTTAGTCCATGTGAGTTCTGCGTATCCAGTCCATTTGACGAGAAATTCCACATTTCCGTCTCGAGTACGGTGGTCCAGGAGGCGATTCACCGTATACGTAGATCCTTCGTGAACCTTCTGAGCAAAGTCGGCGGCAGATGCGTGAGGCACTTCGTTTGATCCTGGAGGATGTGCCTCGGCATTCGAATTTTCCGCCGTAGGCTCTGTCGCTGATTCGGCAGCGTTTGTACGAGCGCCTATCGGGGGCGGCGAAAAGACGCATCTGTCCGCGGAGACACGTTCAGTTACAACGTTCCGATCGATTGTTAGAGTCCGTTTGTCCTGTCGCAGCACCTTGTATGGCCCTTCGGCAGGGGACTGCAGCTTGCCGGGTTTTGTCGCCCCGACCGTAGAGTCTAGGAAGATAAAATCTACAGCTCTTATCCTTGACTCGACGCGGCGTACTCGCTTGTCAAAGTCTCGTTTATAACGCGCTTGCGTTTGTTGCAGGCTTTTGTATGCCTTTTGGATAGACACGTTCAAACGTTTTCTGAAATCGTCGCGAGCGGTCGCGTCCTGCGTAGAACGTCGTCGCACAGAGTGATGCAAAGAGAACTCTGGCGGAGGTCGCGTTAACACTAAATCCAAAAGGGGTTGTCCTTGTAGATCTGTGCAGGTGACAGTTGTAAGCGTACGTTAACGCTCCGGCGTAAACATCCCAGTCGTTCTGTTGCTCGTTCACGTAATTTCGTACCATAACCACGATAGTACGGTTGTACCGCTCGGTCTGTCAGTTCGTTTGTGGATGGTAAGCTGAGGTAAAGAGGTTTGTTACCCTAAGAACTTCACAAACGGACCGGAAGAATCGGGCAGAGAATTGCTGACCGTTGTCCGACAGTAGTGTTTTTGGCACTCCGTATTTGAATACCCAGGCCTCGCAAAAGGCAACGGCCACAACATAGGCGGTAACGCTTCGTAACGCAACGACCTGCGTAAGTTTCGTGAAACGATCCGTAATCACAAGAAGGTATTTGCGTCCCTTCTTGGATTTCAGTAGAGGTCCAAATATATCAATACCGATGGACTCTAGCGGTGCCGTTGCCGGAAACAGCTTGAGGCAGTTGAGCCTCTTACGTAACCGAACGCGGTTCTTCGCGCAATGTCGACAGTTCCGTACTGTCGCCGCGACGTCTTCAGCCATGTGTGGCCAGTAGTACGTTCGTCTTAGGATGTAGTACATCCTGCTCTGTCCTGGATGTCCTGCGAAAACGGGGTCGTGCGTTAGCGATAAGGTCCGAGCTCTTAACGTTTTAGGTATAACGATTTGCACGATATCACGTTCGTACGGGTGCTTGCGCTTGAGCAGCCCGTCCGTATCCCCGAAAAAGTGCGAGTCGCGTCTTCTGTCCTGTCGAGACAGAACCGTCTGACAAAAGTCATCAGCTCGTTGTTCTTCAGCCAGCTCGTCGAAGGAGAGAGGAGCGGGCAGTGCATCGTTTGGGCGGTTGTTGGACAGAGCCTCCTGGTCGTCTGGAAGGCCGAAGTCATCGAGTTCTACGTCGTCCATCTCGTCGGACTCGTCTTTCTCGTGCGTCCAAACGACTGGTTCCATAGCGTCACGGGGATCTCCGATCGTAGAGAGTGCTCCAGTGCGCGTCGTAACGAAAATCGTTTCCGTTTCGTGATCACACTTCGGAGTGCATCGATGCTCCATTAATTCATTCGAAACATCCTGAACCGTCGTCAAAAGGGAGACGTCACTGTCGAAGGTCGGTACTTCGTCGTCAATCTCGGGTTGGTTTCCCCTATTTGGGGAAACCAATCGTGAGAGCGCGTCCGGGACTTGGTGCACTCGTCCCGGGCGATATTCGATCGTGAAGTCGAACTCAGCTAGGCGAAGTCTCCATCTTGTTAGTCTCCCGGAGGACTCCGTTAACGTCATGAGCCATCGTAGGGCGTCATGATCGGTTCGAACCGTTAAGTGCGTACCTTCGATATACGGCCGCAACGATGTGGTTGTCCACACAACAGCGTAACATTCGCGCTCGGTAGCGGAATAGTTTCGTTCGCTTTCTTTAAGGGCATAAGACCAGTAGCCGACTGGATGCCAATTACCAAGGATCGTCCTGTTGTTGTAGAAGCCTACAGCCGAGCTGGTAAGCGGAGGCATCAGTATCGATGACGTATGGCTTACCCAACCGTGACAAAGCCAACACGGGGGGCGAGACTATTCTATTTTTCAGCTCTTCGAATGCCTTCACTTACGCATCTGTTGGGCTATCGCAATCCACGTCTGCGTTCTTACGCGTCATTTCCGTCAAAGGTTTTGCAACTTTCGAAAATCCCTGAACGAAACGTCGATACACGTTGCAGGCTCCCAAGAAGGAACGGACCTGAGTGAGGGTTCGAGGGAACTCGGCAGACGCGAATGAAGACGCTGCATCCTCGGCGACTCGTAGCTTACCAGGAGTTATAACGTGCCCAGGGTATCGTACCTTGCGTTGGAAGAAGGCGCACTTCTTTAGCTTCAGCGAGATTCCCGCTGATCGTAGCAGCGAAAGGACGGTATCGAGGTGCTGTACGTGCTTTTCCATTGTACGAGAGAACACGATTACATCGTCAAGGTAAACATGGCAAATTTGCCAACGTACGCCAGACAGTATGATGTCTAGCGCTCTCTGAAACGTCACCGGGGCGTTCCGTAGGCCGAAAGGCATCCGTAAATATCGGAACGTACCGAGATAGCTCGTAAACGTAGTCTTCTTACGATCTTCAGGAGCAACCGGGATTTGCCAATATCCCGAGTTGCAGTCCAATGTGGAAAAGATCTTAGCGTCTCCAAGGGAGTCGATACAATCGTCCATGCGCGGTAGGGGATAAGCGTCCCCTATCGTTTTCTTGTTCAGGCGTCTGTAGTCGACGCAGAAACGAAGTGAACCGTCCTTCTTTGGGACGAGCACTACGGAGAAGCCCACTCAGAGGTCGCGGGTTCGATAACCCCAGCATTGAGCATCTTCTCAATTTCTTCTGCGAGCTTCGTACTCATCGCAGGTCCTTGGCGATACGGCATTGAACTTAGGGGTTTCGTATCCCTCTGGAGCTCAATGCAATGTTCTGTAGCCGAGGTGGTACCAAGATTGCCATCCCACATCGACGAGTGCTTCCGTAGCACAGCCAAAATTTCGGCTCGTAAGGGTTCGTCCGAAATGTGCCTGAGACTAACGTGAGATTCCCAGTCTTCTGTAACCTTCTCCTTCGTAGAACATCTATGTTCTGCCGCAGGGTCCGATTCCTTTCGTAGGTCGACCCCTCATTGGTTGAGGTTGTCTCTGGGATTGCCGAGATATTGAGAACTCGGCCCATTTCCTCAGCGACTGGTCGCTCTGGCGTAAGGATACCGACTGGGTTGCGCTTCGCAGACCCAATGATGGTATTCTTAGGAAGCCTCCGTGGCTTTCGGGAGAAGTTCGCAACGATGACTTCAAACGGACGGTTGGGAAGTACATCCGCCACCCCGTTCGTTAGTCGTAAACCGTGACGGTGTTGCAAGGAAGGCTTAGGGTCAAGAAATACAAGTCCTAAACCCTTCGTAGTGACCCTCACTCCGAGTTGTGACATAGCCGGGATCGAAATCCATTTGGCCAGACGGATGGGTTGGGCGTCAGTTTCACGACCGTTGTCGTTCTGTGTACGTCGCCATGGCTTGATACCCGTGTCGCCGTGAGTAGAAGCGACGCCTTTTCCGTCTATAATGGCGACGCTACGTCCACGACGTAATTCAAGGCATTGCTTGTCGATGTCAATTCGTTTGACGTGCGCGTCAATGAAAGACGTCCCTGGGAGGACTTCTACAGCGAGAGAATCGGCTACCACGAAGGGTAGTCGATACGTGACGTTACCGAGTCGTACAGCGAGACGGACGACTGCGGTAAGCTTCAGCGGGCTTGAATCTGCTCCTGCCAATCTTGGCAGCGAGGCGTTCGGTATTTGATACGTTCGCCAGTTCGGAGGGAGACAGTCCCTACGCACGAGATTGTATCCTGAACAGGTATCAATCGCAATTCGATACGGCTTTAAGGCGTTGGTGGCGGTACCAATCGAACCGTAGACGGTATACAGCTTCGAGGAAAGCAAGCACACCACCCCGTCTACGACTCGGGGATCCCCCTTCGCGAGGTAATCACCTGGACGAGGACGTTTTCGTCTTGTTTTTCTTTTCTCTCGGGGCCTTGCCGCTCTCGATCTCGGTCGAGATTGTTTGTCCATGACAGAATCCGTTTGCGCCCCGGCGCAATCTTTGGAAGAACCTGGTTCGCCAGATCGTAGAGTTCTATCGGTCACGAGGTACCCCTCGTCGAGTTGCACGGCGGCTAGCGGCGCAGAGTTATCAGGGTTGATATCGCCGGAACTCTGAACGAATTTGCCTCCCTGCTCGTCGGGCTTTTCGTGCTGCCCGTCGTCTTGGTACACGTTTGTAAATAAGGAAACAGGTGAATCTTGCAACGTTGCAAACGAGACCACCTTTACACTTTTCCCGAAGAACTACTCTCATCAGAGGTATCTGGGCGACTTGAGGTATTCCTATTCGGGGGATTCTGTTGTTCCGCTCGTGCGGTGTCGAGCCGCCCTCCGTCCAAACGCGCCACGTCGGCTGGCACGAGCATTACCGGTTCTTCATTCGCGCGTGTTGCGAAGTCAGAGGTGACGAGATCGCGCAGGTACATCATTGCTCCTTGCACGTCGTTCTGCGTAGGACGACGCACTTCACGATTTGTTTGCCCACCACGACGGGGGTAATTCGTATCGGACGAACGATAGCCTTGATCGGGTCTTCGGAGGACTGTTTTGCTTGGTTCACGGAAACCAACTTGTCGCTGACGGCCTCTGTTACCCGCTTGACGGAAGCGGTCGTCTGGGAGCTGCCTGAACAAGTTCCGCATATGAGGCCTCGTCTCCAGCTGATACTCGTAGTTACGGTATGCTGAGTAGAGTTGCTGCTCTTTCGTCAGAAAGGGGCACGTGTAGAGGGTGTGCCCCACGATGCGGCAGAGCCAGTAACGATGGTACGGGGAATTGGGCGGCACGATCGATTGTGCCAGCCTCACCTGTTCCTCTGTTAGAGTGGGAACGTGAGAACGAATAAAACGCTCGTTGCGCTTCGAAATATCCACTTCCGTTGTGCTTATCGGATCTTCCGCCGATCTGGCGGTGTTAAACGTATCGGAACTTGTCGATTCGGCGACAACTCGTCCGGGCATGATTGATACGGGATCAAACTGTGCGCCCGGTGGCGCATCGAGTAAGCCAGCATTCCCCGCCACGAAATTGCTTGGGGCTTCGTGTCCTGTGAGATACAACGTCGAGCCAGAAGATGAAGGCGCCCTTGGTGGGCGTACTCGAGGCGTCCGTTGCGCGTTCGCTCCGATGTCGGGTAAAGCTTTTCCTGAACGGGCTCGGTATGTATTACCCTCCGCGAGCGCGATGCAGCGAACAGCGGCAAGGTCGTTTCGTTCGCCAAACGGAAGGCGATAAACGGTCTCGGTTACTACATCCCTCGTTTCGACAGCCAATCCGCGGATGAAGTAGTTCACCAGCGCGGCGTCGGAGAACACGGCGGTACAGGAATACGCGAGATCTTCCAGTCGATCTGCGTACACGTTTTCGTTTTCATGCGGAAGTTGACGAATTGTAGCGACCTTTTCGTAGGCATCGTTGAGAACGTCATCCGTAAGATAACGGCGGATCAGCAGGTTCACCAACCCGGGCTACGAAATTGACCCAGCGCTCCGTAGCGAACTGGATCGTAACGCCGTCATCGTGTAAGAAGTGTACAGGCGTTCCGCGTCACGCTCCAAGAAATGAGCGATGACTCGTACAGCTACGCCCTCGTTGAGCGCTGTGCGTTAAAGGTGATGCTGAGTCCTTGAGAAAAGACATCAGTGTTATCGGGGAGGAGCCATCGAAGGTCTTCTTCGTAGGCCGTATGCCTTGGCAGCGCTTCACGTATTTGCCAATTCGTCCACCATCGTTCTCCGAGACGAGAATAGAAGTATCTTCGAGACGATAGAGTCGATAGTCGACAACGTGGCTGAACTCTTGAAGTAAGGTCTTCGTGGGCTCGATCCCAGGCTCAAGAGGTCCTAAATGACCGAAGGGCGTCACAGCGAGTGGCGGTGAAGGCGTTTCCGGTCGGTATGGAATCTTGTGGGACACAAACGGAGGGCCTGTGGCCCGTTCTTCACGAGCGTGAGCTTCACGACGAAGCCCATTCGGTTCCAGACGATCGGAACTTGTAGGAAGAGGGTCAAAAAGGCGCAACAAAACGGAACTCGGTCGAGACACGTCGGGAGCGTTCGCGGACGTTGAGGATATATCCGATCCTCTCTCTCGCAGCCGATTCGCGGGGCTTCGTTGCTGATTCACTTGAGCGGCTAAGCGCGAGAACGCGCCCATCTGCTCTGCGGTCAGGTCAGTTGACCTATCGTGGATAAGGCTCTCGCAAAGGACGAGTCAAGATTCGATCGTATCGACGTGAGCTCGGAGGCTCTCAAGTCTTTACGTGAAAGATTGGTACCGACCCAGCATTAGGTCACGGAAATTGTCTCGGCAATGCTCGTAGACATCATCATAGACGTCGCTACGGAGCGCTTTCCGTATATCCTCGAGGTTTCGAAGCATCCTCTCGTACGAATCCATGTCGGGAGCAACTTGAGTTGGGCGAAAGTCGGAAGCATTTTCAACGACTCCGCTCGGTTCAACCGGCCGTGGGATCGGAGCGGACAGTTCCACGGCTTCGGAAACAGCGAGGGAACGATGAGGCGAACTCATATCGACGAGGCGACGGTTGCCAACGATATTGCTTTGCGCAGCAAACGTAGCGTGCGCTCACACTTCTAGGTCGGGAGACCAGTGTAGTAGAACGTGTCGCGCTCGACTGGCTTCGGGTAGCGGGAGCTACGACACGTCGTACTGTAGTTCGAGACGTGCGAGACGCGACGAGTGCCGTGCACACGTTTAGTACGAACCACAAAACAAGACAGAAGGGAGTTCGGTAGCTGGTTGGTAGAGGTTTTGGTAGAACGGTGTGGGTTCGACACATCGGTGCCGCGAAAGGCAGATCCACGTCCTCGACGTGGTAACTCGACGCCGTGCGGAGGCGACGCCGTCACGGAGGACGAATCCGGGCGCTATGCGGAGCGCTCGTCGTGCGTTACCCCTGCGGTGGAGTACTTTTCGTTGTACTCGATGTACAAAAAGGGAAGACGAAAACGTAGTCAGGCGAAAGACTTAGGCACAAAACCAAGGAACAAAGGGGTCGGCCCTCGAGTTGATGCCACCGCGTTGATCGCTGACCCACTCGAGTCCTTCCCCTTCCCTACTTTATTATATCAACTACAGTAGTCCCCGTTCTTACAGTGCCAGACTGTAACGGTACGACTACACGTCGGGCAGTAATGGTCCTGCACTTGGGCGCCAGCGAGGTACGCCGGCATCATACATTAGACGGTATGATTCGAGTACAGTACGGACACGGACGCGAATTGCGCTGCCCAACTTACCGGGCGATAAGGTAATTACCTTTCGAATTGGGAATTAACCAATGCGGTCCTTGTCATACACCATTGGGTGTTCGAGTACAGTATGTACACTAGTGGACACTTGGCGATATACCACAGCAAGGACTAAAATTTTTTCGGGACACTCCCGGCGCTTGACCCTGTACTAGGGGCGTCAGACTTGTTCCAGTGGGTCGTCCTTGCCTCGGCGCAAAATCTTTTTAACCCGTGCGGGTTCTTTCGGTTGTCGACAACTCCAATTACCTCCTCATCTAGGACTACCTTCGTTTCCGGAGTTGGGGAACGGGACGAAGTCCCGGACATGGTTCGCTCGCCACCTGTCTCTCCTTCAAATTTATTTGAGATTCCCCCTTCAGTTTCCCTGTCGCTGCGGGTTCTGCCTAACGTCTGACGATGGCCCCGCGGCCAGCCTTCCTGAACGTTGGTTCGAATCTTCTGCAGAGGCACTTGGGGTGCTCGAAGTCTGCGATTCGAACCACTTCTTGACCTTCAGGTAGCTCGACGGCGGAATTCCTAGCCTCTCCATCGGAGACAGCGCCTTGTAGTTCCCTAGAACTCCGTGCATCTCTCGGAACGAGAGCAGGCACGTGGGCGCCCCATTCCCCCTCTCATAGAAATGATACCATATGAGGCTGTGCTTCTTCTGAGGGTACGGCGACTTCGGCGGTCCACGGGCCGGCGGCCTTCCCGACCAGCCCGGTCTCCGGAAAGTCGTACCCCTGTCTTCCACCGGAATTTTTGTCGCTGGCGTGTGACTACGCCTCGAAACGCTAACACGGGGTCCGTGATTTCCGTATACGTGCTTTCCGTATGCGCGCGCGTCAGTACGGTAGACGCTCCGCTCGGTTCTTCTTCTCCATATCCATTCCCTTCCGACGTACTAATAAAATCGCCCTCGGCCATAAGCGCACCTCCGAAATCATTTTCACCTTGATTAGGAGAGCTCAATTCTCTTTTGACCCAGAAAGTGACTCGGCCAGGTGGGCAGCGCCGCATATTTTTCGAACGGGATGCGGGGGCTTCTGCGTGCTCCCCTTCCTCAGCGTCGCTGGCGCCTGCATGGTGACCCTCTTGGTCTTCCTTCCCTGGGCGCGGCTCGCCGAGCCATGCGCCTTCGCATAATTGACTAACCGTAAAAATGAAACGTCCCGATTATCTTGGCGGTACTGGGACACTACGGGCGTGACGCTCGAATCAAGGCCTCTCGATGAACATAGTCATCTGCTCTTCCATGGAATAGACATTCCCACATCGGTTGCTCGCGTCTGTTATCGCTTGTCTCATGCATATAATCTGAGACACCATCTGCAGGTTGCGATGGCCACCAGTACGTCACCGCAGCCAATTTCTGTAATTGCGTCAAAAGATCCCACACTTCAGCCATTTCTTCACCGGCAACAGTGGCTTGAACCAAGAACGCATACAAGAAGGCCATAGGACAAACCTGATAGAGTCATATCATTGCGTCCGTGCTTGGAGCTAACAAATGATGATTGGCTCTTCAACTCGTTCTCTCGGAGTGCGCCGCATATTAGAATTTCAGCCTTTGCCCTGGACTCGACAGCGTCTCCTTGTTCGTTAATAACGTGGAAGCCAGCTTCGATGATGTTCTTTGTGAAACCGGCCAGCAAATGGTCGAGCGATAGCATTCTGCAGCAATATGCCTCTAAATGTGCCGAAACCGCAAGTTTTCCATCCTTTGTTAACGTTTGGTCCCCGCGTCCGTGCTCCGGTTCCTTTTTAAATGCATGAACAGGCCTATTTTGTCATTGATATTGTCACTGACTTTCATACCAAGCCGGCTGGGGTCATGATTATCAAATTTCTCTGTCCCGAAGAGCTTCATGACGCTCCTTGCACCTAAATGACGTCAAGCGGTGTGCATTGACCTTTGTCTTAAAGACGAAACTGCTCTTACTTTCGTCTTTGTTCTTTCGAAACGTGCAAATGGTACAGGGCGTAATTGCCGTATGTCTTATGACATCCAATGTTTCAGCTGCTGGTAGATAGTCGGCCACAAAATCTACAATGTTTAAGAATGTCCTCACTTTCTCGCCAGACTGCTTATGTGCTTCCACATCCTCTGTAGGGCGCTTCACCAGGTCTGGAGTGTTTGAAAGCAGCACTTTGATATACCAGGAGGGGTTAAGCAAATGATTTTCATCGACTTTCGCCTGCTTAGACTTCGCCATGGTACCCGAGAGGGAGCATGTGGTATCCACCTGCTGAACACTGTGGGTACAATGACAACAATGATGAAAATTCATCGCAGTACAGCAGAACGCGATATGACGCAAACATCGTCCCATCCATTAAGCGGCCGCTCTTTTGCATTCTTCGATCAACAGTGCGGGTGAGTCCCGAGACATTGAGAGTCCGTAGGAGTAAATGCATCAATTTGAAGTTCTGCATATCATGCAGATAAAAAGGTGTACCGGGCCTTCGAGCACTATTATCACTGAATCCTTGACTGGCCCCGGATATACTCGGGATTTCAAACCAAAACATAATATCTGAATAGAGACCATCCTGTTGCTTCCAAAACTTTCAAACCCGCAGACTGAGTCTCGAAGCTTGAACTGTTTAACCTTCCGTATGTCCAAGAGGGGCACATGTCCCCGCGTAAGATCTCCCTCGAGGAATGAGACCTTTCTTCAAGTCTTATCCCACTATCTCCACGCCCCACAGACCTATCACTCTTTCCCAGTGGTGTTGATGTATATATATGCTAGGCTAGGCTCCCCTCTCCACCATGAAACACCTTCAATGCCATTTTGGCGCTTCCTGCGATAAGTCCCTGGCTTCCGGCACACCAAACAGCTGAAAGTGTACCCTTCATCGCGAATTTATCGGCTTCATTTATGTGGAAATGATTCCCAATATTGCATACTTCAAAAGACAAATTTAATGTTTGTAGCTCTGAGGTTTTCAGTTGAAGCACCGCACCAGGGAACTTTTGCAAAGCATATGCACCATTACGGACGCAAAGTGGTATCGTCGTTTCCGTCATTATCTACCGCTTTTCATCCATCTGGGAGGTTTCTATACATTTTGCGTCCGCAGTATCACAATACCATTGACTTGATTTCAGATACAATAAGTTGAATAACGTAGCAATCAAAATGTCCAGTTTGACCCATTCAATTGGTGTAACGATACAAACCGGAGATTTCGAACTCTTCCTACGATGCCAATCTATCTCCTCGCCATCACCACGATTTACACCGAAATATGTGGGATTGACGGCCTTCTTTTGCGTAGGACGACAAAATACATGAGGTAGCTCCTGGCAAAGGGATACTTCAGGGCATGCGGATAGAGAGTCCTCCGCATGTTGGCAGAGCTTGAGTAAATATTAGATGAAGCAAACTAAAACAATACAGTTCTCATTCGTTCAACATGTTTAACGCTGAAGCGAACGCTTCCCCATACTGTAATGAATCCCAGAAGGGTATACTATTTTTCGAAAAGCTTTTCAGAAGTTTTCAGTATACGCAAAACGTTTCGCGAGCCCAAGTCTATCCGAGTCCCTGGAACCTCAATTTAAACATCAGAGGGCCCTTGTTGCTTCATAGCATTCTTGAAGATACTTGCCGGAAAGACTTTGTATTTTCCACAAACCGGCTATTTCCCTCGCTTTCGGCATTGTAGTGACCTGGGACGCCTAGATATGGTACAGACCTCTCATCATAGTCTATTGCATCTATGACATCTTCTACAATGGTTTCTCGATGCTTAGAGCGCTTCTTATCTTTCGATATACCGCCGTTCCGCGCCGACCGCGGTACATGGGCCGCAACGCCCCCTTTCTCCACCGCAAAGCACGAAAAGCGATGATCTCTTCCACCGGCTCGGGAACTGGGGTTCCTTCTCACTCCAGAATTTCGGCCGAATACCCATTCCCATCGATATGGCTTAATGATTTCGTGCTCGTCTGGGACCGCCAGGTCCAGCAGGTTACTCATATTGTCCATCCAAGTCGGGGCAGAGTTCGTCGTCTTTTCCTGCGATTGGACGTGTCAAGGGGGTCGAGATTGTCGCCCAACAAAGTGAGGCCGATAAGAGTAAGAATGGTTGTGACTGAAGATGAGGGGGCGTGGTCGAAAACCATTACTTTGATGACTACCCACGTCAGATGCGCGGCAAATGTTACTGCAGAGGTATGAAGTAAGCTTAAGTGACTCGGAATATTGGTACATACAGGATAGTGTGGTACACACTCGTGCCACCCTAGTATCCCTTTTCGCACGACTCGTGTACACGTGTATCTAGATAACTCAAGTACCCCGACCTACAGTACCAAGCCCATTTGCACAAGCCTTGCCCGCTTTCGACACGCACACACGTGGACCTACTACCGTGCCTGTACACGTGTGTACTATGACGCCGCCTCGTGAGCTCTAGCCGTTACATCTCGACCGCGATGTAGTACAGTATATAGTGTTGTTGGCGCTTGCGCCGGGTGGGTTTGGGGACAAGCAACCAAGGACCAAGGACGCGACTGTCGTTCTTGGTTTTGCGCAGCAACTAACTTCTTCTCGTTCACGCTCTCTCGTTCCCCTCGCTCGCGCCCTAGGACTTTGGTGGCCACGTCGCGTGTTGCCTCCGCGCTCGCGCGCACAGTTCGCTGGCCGTGTGTTAGCCCCGCTGGGTCGAGAGCACCGCGTCGTTCGCTTCTATTTTCCGTGGTTTGGGAGCACACCCGGGTTCTACAGTCGCCCCAAAGTCTCTACCACTTCCCCCTAGCTACTTAGTACACGACCCCACGAACGACCCTTGTTTTAGCACGTGACCAAATTTCGCGTTCTACTACAGATAGACATCCATATATATATGCAGTATTGCATTACATTATTGGTTACAGTAATATGAGAATATATAAATTATACACATATTATATTTGCGCCACTCGTCCGGATTTCTCGTTAGGCGTGTCCTGCGCCGTTTCACAATCCGTTTTCATGTAGTCACGTGTTTGAGTATAAAGTGCCAAGAGACCTCCTTGCTTCCATAATATCTGCCATCTTAGATCACTAAAGTTGTTGGATCAGTACCACCGCCAGGCCCGCCACCTCTCCCCGATTTGCTCGAGCAAATCGGGGAGAAGTGCGAATACGATCGTATTCGCACTTTTGGCCGTTCCCAGCTTGGCAGAACCCTCCAACGCTTCCCGTATACAAACAGTCATTGTGCACCACGAAAGATTCCGGATTCCAAGCTACCGTCAGCACCTCTTCCAGATCTGTTTGCTTCAGAATGGGACTTTGTAGCTACGAAATCCGCCAGGAGAGAGACAGCCCTTGCTTCCTTCCGCTGTCGTCTAAAGCCGATCCAGCTCGTAGTGGCTTCGAAACCCTTTTCCTACCACTCCCTTTCACTCCCGTTCGTCACCGTGGCGTCCGTTGTCGCAGCTCTCCTTTCCTCACTTCATCTCAACAATCCCTGCCCAGTGCCTCGCCGTTGGTCCTGCGCCCTTCTTCTCCCCGCAACTACTACGTTCGACAGCTTGGAATTTTCCGACTCGCATTCCAGCACCATCCAAGCACGAAAACGTCCTGTCGCACCACCCTCTCGCATTGCCAACTGCCAACTTTGACACTCACCCGCCCCCGGCCACAACGATCCGTTGGAAACACCGCTACGGCGATGTAGGTTGTACAACCTACATTGTCTTGTTCTGCATCCACCTGCCACCTGCGACCAAACTTCAGACTGTGCCGCCCTCCTGCCTCACGGCTGCTGTGAACCGCAGCCATAATGATACAGAAAAGAACAAATGAGACTGTCATCCCTACTCCCAAATGCATGTCAGCACTAGCACAGATCACCAAATTGCCCACCGATGTACCTCAGTCTCTCCAACAAACGCTACCCAGCACTCCAATTGTGTTCAACGGCTCTACTCGTAGCACATGCACCACCAGAAACGTCCTTCGAACTACTTGTTGCGGTCCGATTTTGGACTTTAGTCTGGACTCAAGACTGACACAAGTGAGTACACACCCCGCAGCACATTTTCTGCCTACATTTGACAGACTAAGGTTAGGCCTGTCTTCGACTGAGAGTATTCCTGATAGGGCATTATGCATGATTGTGCGCGATGGACTTGAACTGATTGCAGCATAAACACCCCCCAGACGACTGGAGGTGTATGCGCAGTTCGACCTGTAGACCCCGGATCGGAGAAGGGGTGAAGCGGGCCAACCAGCTACGGAACCGGGCTCGGGCCCGGGTAGCGGTGGTAGAGCGGGAGCGAGCAGGGACGCGCGCACGCACGAACGGATCGACGCCTCGACGCCCCGGAGCAGCACTGGGTGACGTACCAGTGCTGACGGGCGGAGGCGGTTCCGTGCTCGCTCGCGTGCTGCGCGTCCATTCCGGCTCGGCTCCGACTAAACGCGCGCGAAGAGCGAAGGAGACGGTTAGAATAAGCTGGGTGGACTGACCTTGGCGGTCGGTTGAGGACAAGCCCGTGCTTGTCCCCTTCCGCCGCCGTTGGTCCGCTCCATATTTAATATACAAAACAATCTATCATAACACTACAGTACCGAGGTACTGTAGTCGGCTACTGTAGTGCAGGTCGGCCTGCACTGTAATACTGTCAGCTATGTCGAGGCTGACAGTACACGTATTACTCGTGGTGCGTGCGCGCTTCGTTCGCGCGCTGTACACGTGTGCACGTGTATGCGCGTGTCCCTTGTCCTCGTGGTGTACACGTGGACACGCGCGGTTGTACTGTAGAGCTCGACGCTCTACAGTAGCTGATCTAGTTCTTGATCTAATCTAATTTAAAGCCCCAGGGGGGGGTTATGCTACACGGCCCCCCCTCAAGACTGAACGTCCGCGTTCAGCAGTCTCGGGCTTGTAGAGGCGACCATGTCGGATCCCCTCCCTGTAGTCCTGGACTTGACTCGGGTTCCACCTCACCCGTCCTCGCGTTGCTCGGAGTTATCTATCGTCCACCCCGTTCCCCCTATTGGCCATCTTGTCCTCTGCCGTCCTCTCCTTCTCCGTCCGCGCATCGGTGCGCCTCTCTTGTTATTTCCTTTTCCGCACTCGGGTCGCTGCGCCCCCGCTGTCCTGTCTCTCTTCGTCGGAGGCCTCAGTGTTGGGGTCATCATGACGTCGCCCTCCGATGGTCGGTTCGTCGCGTCCGTCGCTACTCCGTGGAGCTCCGTAACTCCCTGCCCTTCGCAGCCGTGTTCTTCGTCGCAATCTCCCGGAGGCGCCGCTTCCCTTCCGCCGTCGACGGCAGAAGTCGCGGCCCCGGCTGGGCACGTTCCGTGTCGCGCCGGGGCAATCGGGCGTCCTTGGATTACTGTACAGCCATTTCAGCGAGCTCGTGTCTCTCGGGAGTCGACGTCCTCTGTCGAACTGATCCCCTCCGCCACCGCCCCTCGTCTGCCTGTCGATGCAGGCCCCGTCGGGGGCGCTACAGCCGCGCTTCCCGGCGCGACGGATTCGCGCGGGAGATCGGGCAGCGGCCCTCGCGTTGGCGAACATCCTGAGACGCCTCAGGATCCGGCGGGTCAAGCCCCCGCGGTGGTCGAGGCTCCATCCGAGTGGTACGGGGCGGCGCTCGAGCGTTCCGCCCCGTTGCCCCTAGACCGTCTAAGGTTCGCGTGGTGCCGCTTTGCCCGTGGCGGCATTACTGTCGGGGAGCTGCTGGCGCGGGAGCAACTTCGTCCCGATTTGCTACGCGTCCGGAAGGTCTATGAAGCCGGAAGCGTAGAGGAGGCCTCGCTCGTTCTGGGGCGCCTGCTGGCAGAAGGTGGCGGTGCGGCGTATCAAATCCCTTCTGCCATCCCCTGCGATCGCACGTTTGCGTACAGCCTCGGTGAGGTAGAATACGTGGATCGCATGGCCACGTATCTCCTCCACCGCGAGGGGTCGGCCCCTCGCGAATTCGTCTTGTCCCACGTGGGTAGTCCCTATGTGAGCCCCCGTCCTTTCGCGTACTCGAGGGCGCGCGTCGCCTTGCAGAAATCAGCGTGCTCGCTGATGAGACTACACGGAGTCGCCATTGCTCCTCACGATTGGTCGGCGTATCGCCATTCCGAGGAGGAGGACGGGCGCGTTTTCTGTCACGCTTCCTTCGAAGGAGGTCTGTCCCCCCACGACTTCCCCCGGCTCCCTGCAGTGACACGGGAGACCTTCCCTTCGTTGGGAGTTCATCCGCTGCTCCCGTATGTGCTCAAGCACTTCGGTGTGGCGTGCTCAAATGCTCAACATCCGGCTTATGCAGACTTAATGCACAACGTAGAGAGGAAATGGGCCTGGGCCCTTGGGAATGCGTTCATGAACGAAGTGTCCATTCACGGACGCGTGTTTGTCCAGCCCCTCGAGGTGCTGGCCTACTTGGGGAGGGTTGCGTGGGACCTCCCCAACGTCCCCCTTCATCCGCTCGAGCGGAGTAACCAGCATGTGCCTTGGTCGTACGCGTTCGCCCTCGGGCTCATGCATCGGGCTTGCGAGGTGAGCGAAAGCCAGCGTCGGCGCTGGCCCGATGTCACTACCGGCGAGCGGTCCTCCTTCCTCGTGTATGACCATCGTGCTGACGCCTTCGTGGCGCGCCAGGTGTCGCCGGCGTCCTCTTCGGAACATGTCAGGAGCGGGGGCGGAGTCGGCTCCGCCTTGCGTGAAGCGCGAAAGAAGCGATATCCCGATTTGGACAGTGAGCCCGCTCCCCATCCTTCTGCACGTGCGGACCGGCTGTTCGAGACTTTTCTCGCCGAAAGCGACTTCGGTGCGGTGGCGAGTCCTCCGGTCCCCCTTGTTCCTCCCCTCAGTGCGGTGCTGCCGCGTGAGGCGCCCCAAGTGGCGTCCGTACGCCACGCGACGTTGGAGGGAGAGGACGTCAGGGCCGTGCCGTCGTTAGTCCATGCTTTGGGTCGCGCTGCCGATCGCACTTGGCAGGTGGGCGGTCTCCTTGGCACACTCGCGAGCTGGTACTTGGCGCAAAGCGACGAAGCAAGTCGCCTCGAGGCGGACCGCGCGTCGTCCGTGTCCGAGCTGCGCCGTGTACGCAACGAGTTAGCCGCGTCACGCGAGTCCTCTGATCGTCAAGCGAGCCTTCTGGAGCGGACTACCGCCGAACGTGACCGGTACCGCCGCGAGCGGGACGACCTCCGAAGCCTTCGCGTGGCGTCTTCGTCGACGGCACACCCGATCAGGCGGGATCCCTACGAGCAGACGGGGTACGAGGCCGCTACGGTGGGCAACGTCCCGGATCCTCAGAGCAGTGTGCATCGCTGGACCGGCCACAGTGAGGTGGCGTTGCCCCCACTGGCGGAGCACGCGGCAGAGCCGCCTCGTCACCCCAGTTACTGTCCCCCGAGCCTTTACGGGTCGGGGGTCGCTTCGCCGCCCAACCGCACAAATCAGTGAACGAGTCGTCCCGTTATACCCATCGGGGGTATGTTCTTCCCACCGTCCCCTTCTCTGCGTAAAGTCAATCCCGTCTCTTTTGTGCACGCGATGTCCGTCGTACAGTTCCTCTCCTTTCCTTGAAGCCGAGCCTCGATAGTGCTCCTCGAGCTTCTCCTATGTATATTTTTCTCCTTCTGCGACATGGCCTGCCGCGGGGGTCTCGACGCCCTTGCGGCGCGTGAGGTTGGTCGAGCCCTCCGAGTCGGCTTTCGATAGTGCTCCGCGCGATTCTTCTCCCTCTTACGAAAGGGTCTCTGGTGGGCGCGATCATGTTCGTGCGTGTACCGCGTCTTGTCCTCCGTTCTCGAGGTCGTCGTCGTACTCGGACGAGGGCAAGGCCCGAGGGACCGGTAGTTCTCATCGCGGCCCTCGCCTCCGGTGGCGAGGGCACCGCTCGTGATACTGTCTTCCGGGTCGCGCCCCTCGCCGTTCGAGCGAGGGCGCGGCGGGCGGTGTATGTCTTCTCATCGCGCCCCTCGCCTCCGAGGGCGAGGGCACAGCGCGGTATTTTCCTTGTCGTCGCGCCCCTCGCCTCCGAGGGCGAGGGCAGATGGGTAAGAGAGCGGTTGGTGGACGACCCGAATCGTCCGCCAGGGGATGGAGAGGGCGCCGTCTTCTCTCCCCTGGCGCCGGGGCTCGGGTCCGCGGGGTTATGGCGAGGGGGCAGGCGCCTCGTGGTGAGTGCGGTCGTCCGCCTGACGCGTCCCCTTCCCCGCGCGACGTCGCGGTCCGTACTGTAGTCTCCACCGCCCGTGCTCTTGACGATGAGCGGAGAGGGGTAAGAGACCTTGGCATGTGGGGGAAGGGGGAGGAGTCGTCTCCTCCCTCATCGCCAGAGCGGCTCGTCCGCATGGTCGTGTGGGTGGCCCTGGCGGAGCTCGATACTCCCCAATTCCACACGCGGAGTTGGCGTTCGTCGCATCGGTGTGGGGTTCTCGAGTCCCCTTGCGAACCAACGGTGGGAGGCGGCGAGGACTGGCGGGTTCGTTACTCGCGTGCCGTCCCCACCGCTGGATGACTTCCTTGCGCAGCGTCACGAGTCGCTGGTCTTGGTGCCTGCTCCGCTTTCGGGACGCCCCGTGCGTCGGACTTCTGCGCATTCCGCCGGTTTGACAATTCTGGAGGGGGCAGCATCGGGACCGCGCCCCTCCATGGTCGGGCTCCGGTAGCGTGTCCGGGTCGGTGGGTACACGCTGTACTCTTCCCACGCGTCGCCGTCCGAACGTCCCTTGCGCGTTGTACGTATCGCGTGCGCTTGGACGTCATGTAAGGGCACTGTCTCCCAGTGTAATTTCGCGATCCACTAATTTTTCTCCCTTATTTAGGGTATGGCCGTGGCTGTTTGTTGGGGCTCTGATCTCGAGTGTATCAGCCGACGGCGGCTCGTACTGTCTCTTCCCTCCCCTTGCTCGGTCTGCAGCGTACTTGTCGTTGCCATCTAGTGCCGAGGTGCGTCCTTCGTCGTCGCAGGGGTCTCGGGATCGCGGACCCCTTCCGTATAGCGCAGCTGGTACGAACCGGTGCGCGCAGGACAGCTGTCCCCATGTAGGCGAAACTTGTGGCGACCGCGGGGCGACTGTATCGTTCCGGGAGATCGTCTCCCTGCTCGAGGGCTCATTGTCCACAGTCCGTGACGAGGTGCCATCATGGCGCAGCTCGTGCTGCTCGCTTCCTTTGGTTTGCGTACGGGAGCTCTCGGTTGCCAATACGTCTTGGCTTCTCGCGACTGATTCCGTTGCTGTTCTTTGGAGACACCTGTCCCTTCGCGCGTCCCCTTTCGTCCTAAGCCCGCGGGGTGAGTTTAATTCGAGACGGAAGTTAATCCGTAACGAAGCGGTTGAGGGTCCCCTCCTCAAGAGTGAACGTCCGCGTTCACTTCTGAGATGAGGTCTCTCCCTGTACGCGCTCGGAGTCTTGGAGCGTAACGAGACACCAACTCCTCGGGGATGTGGGTACGCGCTGTCCATGTGGGAGCGTCATAGTCTGCCCACTTAATGAGGAACTCCGTAGTTCCATCCTCCATGACGCGATGCTTGAGTAGCCGTTCGACAGCATACTGTGTGCCTTCATTGATCTTGTCGGCAAGGTCCTCGGGGGTAGTCGTGCTCGCCCTTGGCACGTTCGCCGGCGGGGGTGCGTAGACGCAGCGGTCTGCCGAGACGCGCTCTGTAACTCCATCACGATCGATCGTGATAGTGCGCTGGTCGTTCGCGAGAACTCGGTACGGTCCGACAGCAGGGGAGGCCAGCTTGTTCGATGTCTTCCCCCCATCGGTGGGGTTCAGATATACGTATTCTCCGGGACGGAGCCGGGAATTAATACGTCTTATGCGCTTATCGAAGTCGCGCTTGTAGCGAGCCTGCGTCCGACGCAGGCTCCCGTAGGCCTTCTGGATAGTCGAGTCCAAGGTCTTGAGAAACTCGGCACGTTGGTTCCCCCTATCGGAAGGGGGTGCGTCGCCGTCGGAGAGAGAACTCCGGCGGTGGCCTGCTGAGCACGAGCTCAAACGGCGTGGTGCGTGTGGTGCGATGTACGTGGGAGTTGTACGCGTACGTAAGCGGCCCCACGTACACGTCCCAGTCGTCCTGGTGTTCACCCACGTAGTTCCTCAGCATCGAGGCGATTGTTCGGTTATATCGCTCGACTTGCCCGTTCGTCTGGGGATGGTACGCCGAAGTGTACAAATTCGTTATCCCCAGAACACGGCACGTGCTGTGGAAGAACTTGGCATTAAACTGAGGGCCGTTGTCCGAAAGCAACGTGCGAGGGACGCCATACTTGAAAACCCACGAGTCGCAGAACGCAACTGCGACCGTGTACGCTGTTATCGTGCGGAGCGCAACGACTTGCGTCAGCTTACTGAAGCGGTCCGTAATCACGAGCAGGAATCGTTTCCCTGTCTTCGTCTTGGGGAGCGGCCCCAAGATGTCGATGGCGAGGCTCTCGAGAGGTCTCGTAGCTGGGAATAATCTCAATCGATTGAGATGTTTCCTCAGCTTAACCCGGTTCATCGCGCAGGTCCGACACCCTCGCACCGTGGCTGCCACGTCTGCAGCCAGGTGGGGCCAGTAGTACTCGCGTCGAAGTGCGTAGTACATACGGTTCTGGCCCGGGTGCCCGGCGATGGCCGGGTTGTGGCACAGGCGAAGGAGCCTGGCGCGAAGCGTCCGAGGCACCACCACCTGTACGGTGTCAGGATCGAAGGGGTGTCTCCGTTTGAGCACCCCTTGGTGGTCTTCGAAGAACGCGCAGTCTCGAGACTCGGACTGTCGTGCCAAAACGGTTTGGCAGAAGTCATCCACGCGTTGCTCCTCGACTATCTCCTCTATCGTAAGAGGGGCCGGAAGGTTGTCCTGTGGTGGGGCGACCGGGGAGTCGAGCGCGCCAGCCTCGGGGTCTTCGGCGCGCTGGATGTCGGCGGCGTCGAACTCGTCGTTCTCCTCCCAAAACGAATTGGGTCCTTGGAGAGCGGGGGCTTCGTCGTCGCCTCGCGGTTCGTAGGGCGTCCGTACGCGCGGCCTTGTTCGGGCTTCGGCTTGAATCGGTGTCGTTACGAAGACATGGACGGCCTGAT